>NC_057807.1:703232063-703369929 GCF_018294505.1 Triticum aestivum
TATGCGGCGCCAGATCTTCCGACGAGCCGCCTAATCCCCTCCTTCCAAGGTCTGGTGCCCCCTTCCCTGACGCGAGGCCAAATCATCCTCATTATCGTGCATCAAGTTTATCACGCCGGATCTTCACACCTACCTATCAGATGTAAGTGCCTAGCCATCACTAATCATCGTGAATTTAGTTTTCACTTTTCTTTTATGCACCATGCTGGTATGAGATAGTCCTTGGTTGATTTATAGAATGCTCATTGCACTTCTCTTATATCTTTTGAGTATGGCTTTATAGAATGCTTCATGTGCTTCACTTATATCATTTGAAGTTTGGATTGCCTGTTTCTCTTCACATAGAAACCGCCATTTATAGAATGCTCTTTTGCTTCACTTATATTTGTTAGAGTGGGGGCATACATTTTGTAGAAAGAATTAAACTCTCTTGCTTCACTTATATCTATTTAGAGAGATGACAGGAATTGGTCATTCACATGGTTAGTCATAAAATCCTACATAAACTTGTAGATCACTGAATATGATATGTTTGATTCCTTGCAATAGTTTTGCGATATAAAGGTGGTGATATTACAGTCGTGCTAGTTGAGTAATTGTGAAATTGAGAAATACTTGTGTTGAGGTTTGCAAGTCCCGTAGCATGCACGTATGGTGAACCATTATGTAACGAAGTTGGAGCATGAAGTGTTTTTTGATTGTCTTCCTTATGAGTGGCAGTCGGGGACGAGCGATGGTATTTTCCTACCAATCTATCCCACTAGGGGCATGCGTAGTAGTACTTTGCTTCGAGGGCTAAGTAGACTTTTGCAATAAGTATATGAGTTCTTTATGACTAATGTGAATCCATGGATATACGCACACTCACCCTTCCACTTTGCTAGCCTCTATTGTGCCGTGCAACTTTCGCCGGTATCATGAACCCATTATTTACCTTCCTCAAAACAACCACCATACCTACCTATTATGGCATTTCCATAGCCATTCCGAGATATATTGCCATGCAACTTTCCACCGTTCTGTTATTATGACACGTTCCATCATTGTCATATTGCTTTGCCTGATAGTAAGATAGCTAGCATGATGTTTTCATGGCTTGTCCGTTTTTTGATGTCATTGCTATGCTAGATCATTGCACATCCCGGTACACCGCCGGAAGCATTCATATAGAGTCATATCTTTGTTTGAGATATCGAGTTGTAATAATGAGTTGTAAGTAAATAAAAGTGTGATGATCATCATTATTAGAGCATTGCCCCAGTGAGGAAAGGATGAAGGAGACTCCGGACTTTATGAAAAATAAAAGAGGCCAAAGAAGCCCAAATAAAAAAGACAGGCCAAAGAAGCCCACAAAAAAAGAAAAAAAAGAAAAAAATGAGAGAAAAAGAGAGAAGGGGCAATGTTACTATCCTTTTACCATACTTGTGCTTCAGAGTAGCACCATGTTCTTCATATAGAGAGCCTCTTGAGTTATCACTTTCATATACTAGTGGGAATTTTCATTATAGAACTTGGCTTGTATATTCCGATGATGGGCTTCCTCAAACGCCCGAGGTCTTCATGAGCAAGCAAGTTGGATGCACACCCACTTAGTTTCCAGTTTGAGCTTTCATACACTTATAGCTCTTAGTGCATCCGTTGCATGGCAATCCCTACTCCTCGCATTGACATCAATTAATGGGCATCTCCATAGCCCGTTGATTAGCCGCGTCGATGTGAGACTTGCTCCCTTTTTTTCTTCTCCACATAAACCTCCACCATCATATTCTATACCACCATAGTGCTATGTCCATGGCTTGCACTCATGTATTGCGTAAGAGTTGAAAAAGCTGAAGCGCGTTAAAAAGTATGAACCAATTGCTCGGCTCGTCATCGGGGTTGTGCATGATTTGAATGCTTTGTGTGATGAAGATGGAGCATAGCCAGACTATATGATTTTGTAGGGATGAGCTTACATTGGCTATGTTATTTCGATAAGACATAATTGCTTGGTTGGTATGCTTGAAGTATTATTGTTTTTATGTCAAATGATAGACTATTGCTTTGAATCACATGTGCCTTAATATTCATGCCATGATTAGACATATGATCAAGATTATGCTAGGTAGCATTCCACATCAAAAATTATCTTTTTTTTATCATTTACCTACTCGAGGACGAGCAGGAATTAAGCTTGGGGATGCTGATATGTCTCTGTCGTATCTCTAATTTTTTATTGTTCCATGCCAATATTCTTCAACTTTCATATACTTTTGGCAACTTTTTATACTATTTTTTGGGACTAACATATTGATCCAGTGGCCAGTGTCAGTTCCTGTCTGTTGCATGTTTTATGTTTCGCAGAAACCCCATATCAAACAGAATCCAAACGGGATAAAAACGGACGGAGAATTATTTTGGAATATTTGGGATTTTCCGGAGGAAGAATCAATGCGAAACAGTGTCCGAGGTGGCCATGAGACAGGGGGGCGCGCCCACCCCCCTTGGGCGCGCCTAGCACTCTCATGGGCCACCCGTAAGGCAGTTGACGCTCTTTTTTTGCCGCAAGAAAGCTAATTTTCTGAGAAAAATCTGGGCGAAAGATTCACCCCAATCGGAGATACGGATCTCCGGATATAAAAGAAACGGTGAAGGGGAAGGATCTGAGAACGCAGAAACAGAGAGATAGATCCAATCTCGGAGGGGCTCTCGCCCCTCCCACGCCATGGGAGGCAAGGACCAGAGGGGAAACCCTTCTCCCATCTAGGGAGGAGGTCAAGGAAGAAGAAGAAGAAGGGGGGGGCTCTCTCCCCCTTGCTTCCGGTGGCGCCGGAACGCCGCCAGGGTCCATCATCATCACCGCGATCTTCACCAACACCTCCGCCATCTTCACCAACATCTCCATCACCTTCCCCCATCTATATTCAGCGGTCCACTCTCCCGCAATCCGCTGTACCCTCTACTTGAACATGGTGCTTTATGCTTCATATTATTATCCAATGATGTGTTGCCATCCTATGATGTCTGAGTAGATTTTCATTGTCCTATTGGTGGTTAATGAATTGCTATGATTGATTTAATTTGCTTGTGGTTATGTTGCTGTCCTATTGTGCCCTCCGATTCGCGCAACCGTGAGGGATTCCCGCTGTAGGGTGTTGCAATACGTGCATGATTCTTTTATGGTGGGTTGCTTGAGTGACAAAAGCATAAACCCGAGTAAGGGGATTGTTGCGTACGGGATAAAGGGGACTTGATGCTTTAATGCTATGGTTGGGTTTTACCTTAATGAATCTTTAGTAGTTGCGGACGCTTGCTAGAGTTCCAATCATAAGTGCATATGATCCAAGAAGAGAAAGTATGTCAGCTTATGCCTCTCCCACATAAAACTTGCTATCGGTCTAGTAACGTAGTCAATTGCTTAGGGACAATTTCACAACTCCTACCACCACTTTTCCACACTCGCTATATTTACTTTATTGTTTCTTTATCTAACAGCCCCTAGTTTATATTTACGTGCTCTTTATTATCTTGCAAACCTATCCTATCACACCTACAAATTACTTCTAGTTTCATACTTGTTCTAGGTAAAGCGAACGTCAAGCGTGCGTAGAGTCGTATGAGTGGTCGATAGGACTTGAGAGAGTATTTGTTCTACCTTTAGCTCCTCGTTGGGTTCGACACTCTTACTTATCGAAAGAGGCTACAACTATCCCATATACTTGCGGGTCATCAGTTCCCTCTCGGTACCCAGAGTCTAGCTCGGAGATGGTGCGGTTTACACGCTGCCAGAGTGGAGGCTTATTCAAAACGCGCCCAAAATTTTACCACACCCTACACGGGTCATGCCATGACATCGTGCCAGATCCTAATCAATTCCACCATAGTACGATTTTCTGAGGATTTTAACGGTTGCATCAGACATGCCATGGAGGTAATTTGGCACCCCGGTTGCACGGCATGCCCCTCCATCATTAGCACGTGGCCTACGCATGTCTCAAAGAGATCATGTAGGATTTTCCATGCCGCTTCTGGGCATGATTTCATGTGCCGCCTTGCAGATCTGCAATTTTTGACGGTAAAACCCTAGCGGTGCAATAAATGTCTGAAATATTGCATGCGGGTCAAAGAAATGCAGGGACCTGGCACGGGTCATGTGATGGCCTCCTTTGAGAGCACGAGATGTTTCGAGGCCAATGAAGCAACAGGACCAACACTTCCCTCATAAATCGGACACGTTCCCTCTCAGTACCCAGAGACTAGCTCGGAGATGGTGTGGTTTACAAGCGGCCTGATTGGAGGAGGCTTATTCGAAACACGCCCAAACTTTTACAACACCCTGCATTGGTCGTGTCCTGACACCGTACCAGATCCCGTGCAATTCCTTCACAAACCGGACATGTTCTCTCTCGATAGCTCTCATACACACGAAAAAGTCAAACAAACAATTAACCGAATGGTCGTGGTTAAGCGAGGTGGGACTAAACTCAGCTCCCACTAATATATAGATCGATGAAAAAGAGGATAATAAAAATTCCAGTAAATATAGCTTTGCTGAGAGCCATCCAGCGGGCGCTCGGTAGAGCAGGGCGACCGTCAGAGCAATGTCAACCATCGCCGGTCATGCCACGTGGCAACCGTTTGTCGAGTGCGCCGACTGGCTCTCAGCATATGTGGGGATTTGCCGAGTATCGGCCTTTTGCCGAGTGTGCTTTACCGCTTCTTATCGGCATACGTGGGGGTTTGACGTGCTGTCACTTTTGCCGAGAGAGTTGCGCTCGGCATACACATGTTTGCCGAGTGCCCGTGGTTTGGCTCTCGGCGAAGGCCCATACATCCGGCATACACGAAAACTCCAGTAGTGCTTACAAGGTGAGTGTGGGAGAAGCTTATAACAGATGTGCTTATTTCCTACGTATCCTATCTATAAGCCGGTTTAATTAGTTCCAAGTGTCAAAGGGTTAGTGATTTGTTAGGGCTCGTGTACGCGTGTACTCGACAATTTTACTTCATAGCTCAACACTTTGTCCACCTACATACAATTTTACTTCGATTGACACTGTTTGTGCACTCGACAATTTTGAGCTGAGGCTCTCAACACTGCGATATATCTTCTCAACCGATGCCCATGCAAACCACAACAACACCAAACTCGACATGAAATCTTGTTCGGTTCTCCTCCTACATACGGTCATCTTAAATTTTTTGCCTTCCTTTTCTATCCTACCAATTCATGCACCATTACACACAAGCTCGCTCCTTGCTCAAAAGCTAGTGTATTCGTGGACTACCTCGTTGATTACCATGGAAATCCATGTTTTGACCCCTTAACACTTTGAGTGCCTATCTCATACCACCTCTATTTCTATGATGTTTGTTTTCCTTTCAGGGACCCCGGCTCTCCATCTTAGGCCGATCGCGTCACCGAGCTACCAACAGAGGTCGTAACGGTTCAAGTGTGGACCCCGCGCTACCGCGCCCCGGCGCCACCTACATCAGCCTCCCAGCCTGACCACCGTCCTCCCCTGCCCCGGCATTGGTTCCTTCCATCGGGTCCCCAACTGCCTCTTTTGCGACGCCCCAATCTCATGCCATGGTAGAAAATTCGGCAGCCCCCGACAGCCTATACAGCTGCTATGGCAGCCGAAAATTCAGTCGATTTGACTACCATGATATTAGATTCTCCAAAGTTCACCTGCCATGGCAGCCGATTCATCCCGCCAGGGCAGCTGTTTCCTAGTACAAACACGCCTCCACTCCAGACAGTCATAGTGTGTTGCCGGTAAGCTTCCACTCTGACCAACTGGTTTTTCGACCTCTGAGCATGCTCCTGGTGCACCATGGCCTCACCATGCTTGATTAACGTTGAACATCGCATGCCATGCTGACTCAATCTCCATGGGTCATCTTCCGAATCATTATGCACTACTTGGACGCCCACGACGCCCACCTCGGTGATGCCGCCACCCCATCGCCATTGCCCATGTCTATTCGTGCTGCGCTCCATGATCCTGTTTGGTTTGCAGCCATGGAACATGCGTTTAATGCCCTAACGGACAACGGTATATGGTCACTTCAATAGTAAAAAACAGGGCTTTGGTTCAGGCCGGGCCAGCCCATAGTCCCGGTTCAGCCCAGAACCGGGACCCATGGGGGCATTGGTCCCGGTTCGTGAGGCTAGGGGGCCTGCCGGGCCTCGTGGGGGCATTGGTCCCGATTCGTCTGGCCCCTTTTGTCCCGGTTGGTGGGACAAACCGGGACCAATGGGCCTCGCTCCTGGCCCACCACCATTGGTCCCGGTTGGTGGCATGAACCGGGACCAAAGGGTATCCTTTAGTCCCAGTTCCAGCCACGAACCGGGACCAATGTGATGCCTATATATAACCCCTCGCTGGCGAGCAGAGCACTCCACACTACTCAGTTTTTTCTGGCCGGCGAGGGGAGGGCTTTGTGGTGCTCTAGCTCACCTCCTATGCACATGAGGTGTTCGATGGAATGCCCGGGCCACACTACTTAAGCTCGACCTCCAAGCTCCATTTTTCTCAATATTTGTCTAGGTTTAGCGGTCCATCATGTCCCGTCCCCGCCTTCACCGCCGTCGATCGCCCGCGCCGATCTCGTCGCCATCACCACCGTGGTGAGCCTCTTGTTCTTATCTTCTTTCTGAAAGGAAAAAAATTCTTACTTGTATGTCTAGATAGATATTTGTATAATTTTCTTATTTTTTATTGCTTCTTATTATATAGTGCGATTGTTTTGGTATCTGCCCCCGTCGGCCCTTGTCCTGTCTATGATTCAGATGTGTTATATATTATCTTTTATAACTATTTGGTTCATTTATTGCTTATGAAAATTATGCCGACCAACGTGAAATAGATTTTATTTATCTAGGAGGTATGTGAACCGGAAATTCCAACCGACCCTATTGTCGAGAGGTTAAATTTAGTTGAAGAAGAAAACAATTACTTGAAGGAAAAAAAATGAGGAGGACAAGATGATATTGGAGTTGCATGTTGCGGATGTCATCGATGATCACAAGATCAAGATGGATGCAATGCGCTTGAAGATTAGCAAATATGCCATTCATACCGAGGCTTGGTATCATTATGCCGTTGGATCAATTGTTACCTTGGTTGCGATTATGATCGCATTTGTTTTCGTATTGAAATGTTTTACACAGTTTCAATGTATGGTTTAATAAGATGCTCTGGAGAGATAAATGTTGTTCAATGAGAACTATGTATGTACTTTGGCTTTAATGTGATGATGAAATTCTATTAACTTGGTCACTTAATTATCTATTCATGATGTTCTGTAATGGTTTTTGACACACTTAACTATAGATAATGCACGCAGATGAACCGGCAATGGATGTACGGTGACAGACACACCTCCAAGTACATTAAGGGCGTGCATAATTTTCTCGAAGTGGCTGATGCAAACAAGCAGAATGCTTTTATGTGTTCTCCATGCCCTATATGTGGGAATACGAAGTCTTACTCTGACTCGAAAACCCTTCACACCCACCTGCTTTATAAGGGTTTCATGCCACACTATAATGTTTGGACCAAGCACGGAGAAATAGGGGTTATGATGGAAGACAACGAAGAAGAAGAGGACGATGAAAACTATGTGCCCCCTGAATACGGTGATGCTGCAACGGGGGAAGCTATTGCAGATCAAGAGGAACCAGACGATGTTCCCGATAATGATCTCTGCCGGGTCATTGTTGATGCAAGGAGACAGTGCAAAAGTGAAAAGGAGAATCTGAAGTTCGATCGCTTGTTAGAGGATAACAAAAAAGGTTTGTACCTCAATTGCGAAGATCGCAACACAAAGCTCGGTACCGTACTGGAATTGCTGCAGTGGAAGGCAGAGAATGGTGTGCCTGACAAAGGATTTGAGAAGCTACTGAAAATATTGAAGAAGAAGCTTCCAAAGGATAACGAATTGCCCGACAATACGTATGTAGCAAAGAAGGTTGTATGCCCTCTAGTTTTCATCGTCTTGCTTAGAAGACTCCGTGTCTATGGCGGAAGGAGCACATCAAGCTTCTGAACTTCACACCTCCTGCGAGTTAGCTGGGCACTCCACCTCCTCCACCACCTCCTCCTCCTCCGGCGAGTGATCAGGGCACTCCGCCTCCTGCTCCGGCGCGTGAGGGCGGCAGTACTCCGCCTCCTTCTCCGCCTGCTCTGGCGCCTCCGAGCAGCCCGCCTCCTCCTTCGCCGCCTCTAAGCAATGGCGGCGGCGGAACACAGACGCCACCGATCCGGCTGCTCCGGCGCGTGGTAGCAGTCCGCCACCTTCTTCTCCGCCTCGTAAGCAACGAAAGAAGACAGCAGCAGCCGCTCCGGCTGCTCCTGCGTCTAGCAGTACAGCCAGAGGTGGAAGGCAATACAGATTCGGTCTATCGTCTCTCAAGCCTCTAGAGAAGTTACCATACGAGAGGAGCGAGGAGGAAAACCAGAAGATCTGTGAAGGCCAAGTGAGGGACTTCTTTGAATCGGTAAAAGCTAAGAAACATCCACCTCCGGAGGAGAAGATAGATCCGGTGAAAGCGAAGCGCACTTTGGATGCCCTGCAGCGACCATCACCGCCTCCACCACAATCCAACTATGATCGTGTTATTGAAAATACATATAAGAAAGCGGAGCGGTCGGGAAGTACTTGCACTAATCAAAGGTTAGCAGAACGAAGAAGTGGGGAAAAATTCCCGAGCTCGGTGAACAGGCGAAGCAATCATGCCCCCCGCTCAATGTGTCTAGCGATATCGTCGCTAATCTTCCGGGGATGCTGCCCGGTACCAATCCTAGAGATTACATGTCCGACGATGCACTTTTTGATACAATGGAGGTGGACACATTCAAATTCCGGCACGGGAAGCCTCTCGTCAAATCTGGTACTCCTCTAACAACGATGATGCGAAGATTCCATGATTGGTACATGGACATCTGCAGCAAGTCTGGGACAAATACTTTGACGCTGAGAGTTAAAGAGGAGCACGACCTCGTTGGAATTGATCTGTTGTCTGTTCCCTATGAGGAGTTCTTCCAGTTTTTTAATCAAAAGACCCTAGATAAAACAATCATCGGTTGCTACTGTCTGTAAGTACAACTTCTGTGTAATTAATTAAGTCTCTATATATAGCTCAGCTCTTTCATTGCATGTATATATAATTATCCTCACTAGATTATGCAGATTGAAGATCGCCGAATTGAAGAAAAGACAAATAGGTGATATTGGGTTCATTAACACAAATCCCATGGATGAATGGAATGTTAAACATGATGCCAAACAAATCAATGTGGCGGTGTAGGCCGCAGCACCCGAGATGGATGATGAAGAGGTGGCGCCAATGGTAGTAGTTGTGGATGCCGAGGTCTAATGAGATTGGTATGAAGGGAGAGACGTCTGCAATGCTGTCGGCTAGGGAGAACATTGGGTTTGGAGGGGGAGGTGTTTGGGTAGTTGTAGAGGAGGAGGTAGAGGGCGGGGCACCGGCGGCGCGGAACTCGGCCATGGAGAAGAGGGGCCGAGTTGGCCGGGGCGGCAGCGCAGGTGGCGGTGCCATACCAGGTGCGGAAAACCTAGGCGTCGGATACCATGATAGTTTGAGATATTGGAGAATGATTCTTGTATTGATTGGGGCCTCAAGGGTTGTTCATATAGATTACAAAGCTTGGGCTTTAAGACTAGACTAATAGAGATAGATTACAATACAAATAGCCTTATACTCTAATAGATTACCGTCTGAGGTCTTTACTATCTTTGGCTCAAAAGCTGCCCCAAATGGTGAACGACTTGATTGCCACGACGAGACGAGCGCTAGCTGGAATACAGATCTTTTCCAACAAGTCTTTCTGCCAATGGACGCTGACACAATTCTCAATATTCCATGTTGCACCAATAACCAGAGCAACTTTTGGTCATGGAACTTTGAAAGATCGGACAGTTTTCTCTTAAGACTACATACCGCATGTTAATAACAAAGAGGCATGATGAAGATTGGCTGGAGGAGCTCCAGAGGTCGTCTGATTTTGAAGACGAGAAGGTGCGGTGGCGCAAGCTATGGAAAGTGGAGGTTCCGGCAAAATTACACATGATTTTCTGGAGGCTTTCTCGGGTTTCCGTCCCATCAGAAGATGTGCTCCACAATCGTAAAATGTGTTCCAGCAAGCGCCGCTCTGTGTGGTGGTACCAAAGACTCATGGAGGCACTCTCTCCTTGAGTGTTCCATGGCACGTTGTGTCTAGGCTCTTGTGGATGAGGACTTGATGAAGCCCTTGATGGTGACAACAGAAGCAAATCCTATTGCAATGTGCATTACCACATGATCAACTAATTACCAGGCTGGTGGTCACTATGTGGGCAATCTGAACGGCTCCACGAAAAGCTATTCTTGAAGGAAACTTTCAAATACCTATAGATACTCACGAATTTGATTCATGATACATCTCAGAGCTGGAAGGACTGAAGGATCTTCAGACCACCAGACCAACAGTTGATACATAATGGAAGACTCCTCCTCTGGGCTTTGTGAAGATTAATGTTGACCGAGGACTTTCCAGGTCAGGTCGAGTAAGTGTTGTTGCTGCTGTTTGTAGGGATGCTCATGGTCTTTAACTAGGAGCGTTAGCTCTTGTTTTACCTGGAGTAACTGATCCATCTATTGTTGAGGTGTTGGCATGTAGAGAGGGGCTCGCTTTGGCTATGGATCTTTATCTGTAGAGATTGCATGTGGGGTCAGATTGTCGAAGTGTGGTGTACGATATTGCTGCTGGACAAGGAGGGAAATATGAAGTTATCGTAAAAGAAATCTTAGTTACAAAATCTTGTTTTACTTTGTAATTTTGTCCATGAACAAATAAGCTCAAACTATGAAGCCCACAACCTAGCCAGGTTTCCATCTTCCTTAGACTATGGTAGACATACTTGGTTTGGTCTACCTCATGATGCTTGTATACTCACGACTACCAATCAATAAAACCTAGAGTGCTGTGCTAAAAAAGGCTCAACGGGAAGCTCGCTTGCTGTACGTTTAAAAAACCAAACAGAAGCTCGCTCCCAGTTTTATTTTGTTGACTTGGCCGGTTGACCATTCACTTGGCCCATTGACGTTGATTGCCAGGTTGACCCATAGACTTTTCTATAATAACACATATTTAAATAACGTTCATGAATTTGAAAAAGTCCAAATCCATTATTTTTAATTCATGAACAGTTTCCAAATATGCGAACTTTTCTGGATTCGTCACCCTTTTTTGAGTAAGCAAACATTTTTCAACTCGGCGAACAATTTTTGAATTCACGAATAGATTTTCAACTCGTGTATTCATGATAATTTTTTAAATCTATGAATATTTTGGGAATTAATGACATTTTACAAATCTGCGAACAATTTTTGAATTGTGAAAATTTTCTACAAATCATAAACTTATAAAAATCCTTGAAGATTTTTTGAATTTGGAAACATTTTCTAAATCCGTTAATAATTTTTGAATTCAATATTTTTTCAAGTCATGACCTTCTTTGAATATGTGAACATTTTTATAAATTCAAGGACTTTTTTAGTTCTGTTAACAGCATTAACATTTTTTCTTGAAACTATTAAAACATATTCAATAAAATATTAGAATTGTATAGAGAAGTGTTGACCCGGTTCAAACAATTGCTACACATACATAGGTTTAAATATTTTGCCAACGCATTTGTGTGCAGGCCACCAAGCTAGTGTATATAAAAAAGGAAGAAAATGCTACACACTTCGTGAACACTGAAACGATAGCTGTCTTTGTTTTTCTAATCGGACATACAATAGTCAAGTCTATCATTCATACCAACATAATTTTGTTGTGTGGTACGTACTATAGTATACACCACGTGCAAATTTATTTTTCTTTAATTCTGACCTTCTTTCACAATTGACATGCGTTTCTTTCTAAATTCCCAAACCGAAAAAAGGCATGCATTTCTTTCGCGTTAATCACCTTCTCCATTTCTACTTGACGTGTGTTTCTTTCCCGATTTATCACTTGCTTTTGCCTATATGAGATCTCCCTCGCATCTCCCTAGCTCTCAGGTTTCTCGTCTCCTTCACATCTCCATAGCTAGCTAGCCTCAAGCCCTAGCCCCTAGGCAGCGGTCGTCATGGAGAATGGACCTCTTGACAGCGCCGACCAGCCTACCCTGTTGACACAGCCCCCACTCCAACAGCTTCCCGACGACCTGCTCCGCCACATCTTCCACCGTCTCCCGACGAATCCAAGTGCCCTCGCATTCGTCTCCATGGCCCACAAAGAATAATGGCGCCTCGTCCACGACGAGGAGAACTTCCTCCGTTACTTTCGCAGGGAGCACCACAGCGTCCCACCACTCCTCGGCCTCATCTGCGACGCCTACCACGGCAATCTCCACTTCAAGTCCACGCCCACCACGGGCAACGCGGTGAATCTGATGCTGCCGACGTTGGCCCATGAGGGAGGGTTCCACGCCTACGGCTGCACCCACGGCCGCGTGCTCCTCTACGGCCCCTGGGTCCCCAGCCACCACGGCGAGCTAATGGTGTGGGACCCCCTAACCGGCGAGCAAAACCTCATCCCGCCGGCGCCTGGCTTCCTCGACGGGCAGAGTTACGGTGCGGCGCTGGTCTACGATGCGGATCACGCCCACGGCGGGTACTGCCATTCGTCGCCGTTCCGCATCGTCTTCGCGTACAGCCAGTATGACAGCTGTAGGCGCTGGGGTCCACCGCCGATCCACGTCTTCGCCCGCGTCTACAGCTCCAAGACAGGAAGCTGAGACGGCCGCGTGGCAGCGATCATGGACCCGGAGTTCCACTTCGGTTGCAAGCCGAGCGCCGTGGCCGGCAACGCCACTGCAGTGTATTGGATGAGTCAAGCGGAGACAAAGGTGGTAGAATTTCACTTGGAGACGCAGAAGCTGCTACTGATTGATACACCAGAGGTTACACGTGGCCTGCACTTTTTTCTCGCGCCGGCCAGGGACGGACGGTTGCGTTTGGCCGGCGCCATTGACAACTTCATTGTGCTGTTCTCGTGGGATGAAGGCGCATGGGTTAGCCATACCCTTGTTTGGCTTGGAGATTTCCTCCGGCTCCATGTCTATGCCCAGCACGAAAATGATGGCGAAGAGCTTTTGGATGTTGCTGAATACTCTGATGATGAGGACGAGGAAGAACTACTATACGCCACAATCAAATCGCCCGTCATCGGTTTCTCCGAGCAGTTGGATTGCATTTTCTTGCAGGAACAGGGTGTGTTCATGATCAGCTTGGAGTCCGGGCAGCATCAACAAGTGTTTGAACCGGGTCAACACTTCTCCGGCCCTGTCTATCCCTACTCCACCTTCTATACAGCAGGTATGTATGTACTCACTTTACACTAGATATATTGTGCTACTTTTGAGCATGTCTACCAGCATAATCCTAGTCAAATAATCTTCCTGATTTCTAATTGGATTACGTATTTGGTTATATGTAGAAAGGAGAAGGCAAACAGGTGTTACAAGCCGCGACATAATTGCTATCTAGGGTAGCAACTGAATTCTTTGCAGGAAGCAGAGGTTGGGGTTCGAGGACACACAAGATTGACAATGGGCGATGCTGCTGCTGGGATTCCGAGGCTCCTTTCATAACAAGATGTTCTATTTTTTAGCTCTTTCTGTTCTGGTAGATGATGCCTTGTTACCTGAAATTTGTATCGCGTGTGCGAGTCTTTTTATTATTGAATCGCACGTGTGTGTCTTGGCACTGTAATAAGCTAGTGATCTGCCCGCGCATGATGGGATAGGTAGTGATCTGCCTGCGCATGATGGGAACTTGTAGTGGCTGATTGGCCAGATTGGCCAGTTACCTGTGGTGTTCTGCGTGTCTGTGTGACGCATAAACTGCTATATATGTTTCTTTTTTCAATTTCTGAATGGAAATCTGGGACAAGAGAGCTCTTTTTGTTCGAAAGAAAAACCTTCATATAGATGTAGTACATGTTGGCGCTGCCTCCTCGCATCCCCGCTTCCTCTTCCTCTCAGAACTCTCTTGTGGTTTCTATTTTCTTCTCTCAAGAACACAAGGACACACACCATGAAACAAAACCACACGCACACACACTTCACCAGGAGACAACTAGCTTTGCCTTCGCTCCTGGTGAGAACACATGTACTACATTTTTCTCTTCTCATTAGCTTGACCAAACTGATTCCAAGACTTAATAACCTGCACACACGTACTGCCAGAGCAACAACCTGCCCGGCTTCTATGCCACCTATGCATACTCCACAAACCACTAACACATGACCCGCTCTCACTCTGAAAATCACTCCAGGATGCACAAGACTAGGACATCATGCAAACGCACACGCACCAAGCTAGCCACTAACCTCACATGCAGCTAACTAACAAAGGTACTCACTCGGCTACTACTTGAACTGAGCAAACTACATGCATGCACTAGCTAACAACCCAAACACAGGCACATATCATTACCGGGTCACCCAGCTCAACCTACTTGACGTATAGCCCGTCATGCTCCAGCCTTACCACGTCTTACCGCTTCTCACGGCATCACCGTATCACACGGCACCACCGGTTATATCGTCCTCGCACGGCAGCTGGATGTCTCACCTCTATTCCGTGGACAACTGAAGCTTCATTGACCTACACCGTCGTATGACCGTCTAAACTACATGATGTGCACACATGCATGTGCCGCATGTGCACAAGGCACATGACAAGATTATCTCCAACAGTACATGTGTGGCTAATTCAGAAAATTGCTTAAACTAGAAGATACCCCGCGCGTTGCTGCGGGATTCCAAACACTTATTTTCGGATAGAATGATCATATATAAGGGGTGAAAACATTAAGATTCAGCTCCATACGAAAAACCACTATATATCAGTGCACCAAAAATTTGAGAACATATTGGATATTAATGATACCTGAAAGTAGTGTTCCCCTAAAGTAACATGAAAGTACATTGGTAATTGTATTCATAATACATATTGGTTGGCCAATTGTTCCTAGCTAGACCTAGCAACATATGAAGAGCCTGATCTCAAATCCATGCAAATTCTACTGATTTAATATTGATAAGGATCTTGTTCGAAAAATATTTATAAGAATATACTAAGACAAAGGTATTTGAATGAACTAAAAAGAGGTGTGCCCTTGGCTGCCACATATGAGAAACGGAAGGAGGTTATTAACACCAAAAAGTTTCATTTCAAGAAGCAAGCACGTGGTTTGCAAGTCTAATATGCTAATCACTTCACAGAACTTCTTCATGTCCTGGAATAGGAACACATCCAATGGGAACTTCTGGACACCCGTCGACGGTATCCCCATGGGACATTCCATCCTTTGAGCTGACTTAAACACTCCCAGCTTCAGCACCGCTGCCAAACTCTTGGCATGGCAAATCCTGAGCTGGATCAAACATAATGATTAGTACTCCCAAGTCACAGCCATTAGTGAATGAAGAAAACAAATGAATCATAAACTTCTAAAGATCTTACAGGCTGATAGGATGGCACTAGATGCTGTAGCACCCATCAGATCCCCTGACATGCTAAGAAGGGAAGTCAAAGGTGACCCTTCACAAAACGGACGCCAAGATTATGAAAGAAAAAGGAAACAAAAACAGACATGCCCATGCTCAGCCTTCACGCCGTTGTTGATTCGCCAGCGCCGCCAGTGATTTTTTGTCTTGCCTGCATGTTTGTCCGCTCATCATTTTCCATGTCTCCGGTCGTTCGAAAGGAATATGAAAGCTGATGGCTCGGAGGAAAGTACACCAGAGGCTCGCCGGCGAAGATGATGACGAGCGATCCGAGAACCAGAGCGCCAAGAAGCCAGGCTGGCTAATTGCACACCAGCGGCTACTGCAGCCGCACACATATTCAATTTAGTCGATCTGTGCAGTGCAAATATGGGATTGATATCTCCTTGCCGAAGTAGAAATTCACTGGCGTTAGCCGGGGAGGAAGACGCATGGGAATTGGGAACGTATCACGCCAGGGAGGAAGACGCATGGGAATTGGGAACGTAGCACAATAAACCGGCCGCTCGACTGCCTCAACAATTAATCCTTTGGATTAAATGTATGAAATAGTGGGAGGATGAAACGGAAGGGCATATACGGGATTTAATGGATGGTGGCTGGAACATTAAAGGAAAGGACCCGATGGAAAAACACTTCATCAGGGAGTAAGCCAGCAAGCGATTGGGTGTGAGGGTGTAGTACAGAAAATAACGAAGAGGCGTGGGTGGGAATATTGCTGAGGTGAGTATATTCTGACGTGGACATGCTGCATGGGTTGCTCCTATTTAGTATTGATGATGTGGCATGATGATGACGTGGATGGTGTGCATGTTGAGAGAATAGGTAGAAATGTGGAGCAACATCTTAAGAATGTTAGATGTATTTAATTGTCATAAGGAATAAATCCTTTTTATCCTTCCCCACCTCATAAGCATACCGGAGTAAATTTCTTAACTACATGTGGCAGAAATGAGATTTTCGATAAAAATAATATATTAATGTGAAGAAGATACCAATTATACTAGGCCTCTGCACCAACATAATGACCAGAACTAGTCTAGACATTAAGGACACACACAGCAAAAAGAAAAAAAAAGAAAGAGAAAGAAAAAAGACCCTGCCACAATGATCAATCACTTGCAGCAATCGGACCCAAACTACCAATACAACACCCAGAACTACGGAAGAGGTGCTTCAAAGACGATGCCTCCAAAAAAGGAATAATGCACACGCACCGTGCATTACAAGGAAAATGAATATCCAATGGATATTTAACATTCCCAGATAATATGTGTCATTTCAAGTGACTACTTATAATGAGTAACCGTCGTACTGATAATTAACCCGGTACGTGCAATGAGTGTGGTCTTAATTCCATAGAATGTTATATATGTGTGGTCGCCCCAATATGACATATAATATTTAATTTTTTAAGCCGCTATACAATTCAATAGACTATATTATGAAAGACTGTCATTATGTCATGCTTATTCGTGCAAGGGAAATTTCACGATGCATTATAATACACCAGAGCACGTGTATTATATGGGTGATCTAACGGATAAAACTAATTGGGCCTTTTTAAAGTCCAAGGGTGATGTCTACTACATAACCTTCTTCTTGTAGACGTTGTTGGACCTCCAAGTGCAGAGGTTTGTAGGACAGTAGCAAATTTCTCTCAAGTGTATGGCCTAAGGTTTATACATCCATGGGAGGCGTAGGATGAAGATGGTCTCTATCAAACAACTCTGCAACCAAATAACAAAGAGTATCTTGTGTCCTCAGCACACCCAATACAATGTTAAATTGTATAGGTGCACTAGTTCGGCGAAGAGATGGTGATACACGCGAAATATGTATGGTAGATATAGGTTTTTGTAATTTGAAATTATAAAAACAGCAAGGTAGCTAATGAGAAAAGTGAGCACAAACGGTATTGAAATGCTTCGAAACAAGGCCTAGGGTTCATATTTTCACTAGTTCAAGTTCTCTCAACAATAATAACATAATTGGATCATATAATATCCCTCAACAAGCAACAAAGAGTCACTCCAAAGTGGATCACGTGAATATCGCACTGTCACCACAGATAAGCACATGCAAGACATACATCAAGTGTTCTCAAATCCTTAAAGACTCAATCCGATAAGATAACTTCAAAGGGAAAACTCAATCCATTACAAGAAGGTAGAGGGGGAGAAACATCATAAGATCTAACTATAATAGAAAAGCTCACGATACATCAAGATCGTGCCATATCAAGAACACGAGAGAGAGAGAGAGAGAGAGAGAGAGAGAGAGAGAGAGAGAGAGAGAGATCAAACACATAGCTACTTGTACATACCCTCAGCCCCGAGGGTGAACTACTCCCTCCTCGTCATGGAGAGCACCGGGATGATGAAGATGTCCACCAGTGATGATTTCCCGTCTGGCAGGGTGCCGGAACAGGATCCCGGTTCGTTTTTGGTGGCTACAGAGGCTTGCGGCGGCGGAACTCCCGATCTAGGTTATTTTCTGGAGGTTTGGGGATTTATAGGAGAGGTTGGCGTCGAGAACAAGTCAGGGGCCCCACGGAGAGTCCATGAGGCACAGGGGCGCGCCCTCCACCCTCATGGGCCCCACGAGACTCCCCTCCGACAACTTTTGGTTCCAGTATTTTTTATATTTTTCAAAAAAATCTCCGTTGATTTTCATCGCATTCCGATAACTTCTATTTCTGCACAAAAACAATACCACGGTAGTTCTGCTGAAAACAGCATCAGTCCGGGTTAGCTCTAATCAAATCATACCAAAATCATGTAAAAATATTGTAAACATGGCATGAATACATCAAAAATTATAGATACGTTGGAGACATATCAAAGGGTATTTTCAATCTAAAAGATTGTTGAACTTTAATTGGTCCAATTCAGTCCAAGGGTATTCCCGTCCTAAATTTTTCAATTCACTTAATTGCATTAACATTGCACTTAATTATAACACCACGTCATCGTGTGTGGTCATCTGAATTTGGGTTCGAGCGGTTCATCATCTCCTCTCGGGCTCTAATCTCCGGTGAACACATCGACACCCTCGATCGCCGCCGATCGCCACCGCGCGCACTCGCCGTGGAACTCCGGCTCCTCCTCCTACTCCACCCTCCATCGCACATGACCCCTCCCCCCAGTTTATGCGGCGCCAGATCTTCCGACGAGCCGCCTAATCCCCTCCTTCCCAGGTCTGATGCCCCCTTCCCTGACGCGAGGCCAAATCATCCTCATCATCGTGCATCAAGTTTATCACGCCGGATCTTCACACCTACCTATCAGATGTAAGTGCCTAGCCATCACTAATCATCGTGCATTTAGTTTTCACTTTTCTTTTATGCACCATGCTGGTATGAGATAGTCCTTGGTTGATTTATAGAATGCTCATTGCATTTCTCTTATATCTTTTGAGTATGACTTTATAGAATGCTTCATGTGCTTCACTTATATCATTTGAAGTTTGGATTGCCTGTTTCTCTTCACATAGAAAACCGCCATTTATAGAATGCTCTTTTGCTTCACTTATATTTGTTAGAGTGGGGGCATATATTTTGTAGAAAGAATTAAACTCTCTTGCTTCACTTATATCTATTTAGAGAGATGACAGGAATTGGTCATTCACATGGTTAGTCATAAAATCCTACATAAACTTGTAGATCACTGAATATGATATGTTTGATTCCTTGCAATAGTTTTGCGATATAAAGGTGGTGATATTACAGTCGTGCTAGTTGAGTAATTGTGAAATTGAGAAATACTTGTGTTGAGGTTTGCAAGTCCCGCAGCATGCACGTATGGTGAACCATTATGTAACGAAGTTGGAGCATGAAGTGTTTTTTGATTGTCTTCCTTATGAGTGGCAGTCGGGGACGAGCGATGGTATTTTCCTACCAATCTATCCCACTAGGGGCATGCGTAGTAGTACTTTGCTTCGAGGGCTAAGTAGACTTTTGCAATAAGTATATGAGTTCTTTATGACTAATGTGAATCCATGGATATACGCACACTCACCCTTCCACTTTGCTAGCCTCTATTGTGCCGCGCAACTTTCACCGGTATCATGAACCCATTATTTACCTTCCTCAAAACAACCACCATACCTACCTATTATGGCATTTCCATAGCCATTCCGAGATATATTGCCATGCAACTTTTCACCGTTCTGTTATTATGACATGTTCCATCATTGTCATATTGCTTTGCCTGATAGTAACATAGCTAGCATGATGTTTTCATGGCTTGTCCGTTTTTTGATGTCATTGCTATGCTAGATCATTGCACATCCCGGTACACCGCCGGAAGCATTCATATAGAGTCATATATTTGTTTGAGATATCGAGTTGTAATAATGAGTTGTAAGTAAATAAAAGTGTGATGATCATCATTATTAGAGCATTGCCCCAGTGAGGAAAGGATGAAGGAGACTCCGGACTTTATGAAAAATAATAGAGGCCAAAGAAGCCCAAATAAAAAAGACAGGCCAAAGAAGCCCACAAAAAAAAGAAAAAAATGAAAAAAATGAGAGAAAAAGAGAGAAGGGGCAATGTTACTATCCTTTTACCATACTTGTGCTTCAGAGTAGCACCATGTTCTTCATATAGAGAGCCTCTTGAGTTATCACTTTCATATACCAGTGGGAATTTTCATTATAGAACTTGGCTTGTATATTCCGATGATGGGCTTCCTCAAACGCCCGAGGTCTTCATGAGCAAGCAAGTTGGATGCACACCCACTTAGTTTCCAGTTTGAGCTTTCATACACTTATAGCTCTTAGTGCATCCGTTGCATGGCAATCCCTACTCCTCGCATTGACATCAATTAATGGGCATCTCCATAGCCCGTTGATTAGCCGCGTCGATGTGAGACTTGCTCCCTTTTTTCTTCTCCACATAAACCTCCACCATCATATTCTATACCACCATAGTGCTATGTCCATGACTTCCGCTCATGTATTGCGTAAGAGTTGAAAAAGCTGAAGCGCGTTAAAAAGTATGAACCAATTGCTCGGCTCGTCATCGGGGTTGTGCATGATTTGAATGCTTTGTGTGATGAAGATGGAGCATAGCCAGACTATATGATTTTGTAGGGATGAGCTTACATTGGCTATGTTATTTCGATAAGACATAATTGCTTGGTTGGTATGCTTGAAGTATGATTGTTTTTATGTCAAATGATAGACTATTGCTTTGAATCACTTGTGCCTTAATATTCATGCCATGATTAGACATATGATCAAGATTATGCTAGGTAGCATTCCACATCAAAAATTATCTTTTTTTTATCATTTACCTACTCGAGGACGAGCAGGAATTAAGCTTGGGGATGCTGATATGTCTCTGTAGTATCTCTAATTTTTTATTGTTCCATGCCAATATTCTTCAACTTTCATATACTTTTGGCAACTTTTTATACTATTTTTTGGGACTAACATATTGATCCAGTGCCCAGTGTCAGTTCCTGTCTGTTGCATGTTTTATGTTTCGCAGAAACCCCATATCAAACGGAATCCAAACGGGATAAAAACGGACGGAGAATTATTTTGGAATATTTGGGATTTTCCGGAGGAAGAATCAACGCGAAACAGTGTCCGAGGTGGCCATGAGACAGGGGGGCGCGCCCACCCCCCTTGGGCGCGCCTGGCACTCTCGTGGGCCACCCGTAAGGCAGTTGACGCTCTTTTTTTGCCGCAAGAAAGCAAATTTTCTGAGAAAAATCTGGACGAAAGATTAACCCCAATCGGAGTTACGGATCTCCGGATATAAAAGAAATGGTGAAGGGGAAGGATCTGAGAACGCAGAAACAGAGAGATAGATCCAATCTCGGAGGGGCTCTCGCCCCTCCCACGCCATGGGAGCCAAGGACCAGAGGGGAAACCCTTCTCCCATCTAGGGAGGAGGTCAAGGAAGAAGAAGAAGAAGGGGGGGCTCTCTCCCCCTTGCTTCCGGTGGCGCCGGAACGCCGCCAGGGGCCATCATCATCACCGGGATCTTCACCAACACCTCCGCCATCTTCACCAACATCTCCATCACCTTCCCCCATCTATATTCAGCGGTCCACTCTCCCGCAATCCGCTGTACCCTCTACTTGAACATGGTGCTTTATGCTTCATATTATTATCCAATGATGTGTTGCCATCCTCTGATGTCTGAGTAGATTTTCGTTGTCCTATTGGTGGTTAATGAATTTCTATGATTGATTTAAGTTGCTTGTGGTTATGTTGCTGTCCTATTGTGCCCTCCGAGTCACGCAACCGTGAGGGATTCCCGCTGTAGGGTGTTGCAATACATGCATGATTCTTTTATGGTGGGTTGCTTGAGTGACAAAAGCATAAACCCGAGTAAGGGGATTGTTGCGTACGGGATAAAGGGGACTTGATGCTTTAATGCTATGGTTGGGTTTTACCTTAATGAATCTTTAGTAGTTGCGGGCGCTTGCTAGAGTTCCAATCATAAGTGCATATGATCCAAGAAGAGAAAGTATGTCAGCTTATGCCTCTCCCACATAAAACTTGCTATCGGTCTAGTAACGTAGTCAATTGCTTAGGGACAATTTCACAACTCCTACCACCACTTTTCCACACTCGCTATATTTACTTTATTGTTTCTTTATCTAACAGCCCCTAGTTTATATTTACGTGCTCTTTATTATCTTGCAAACCTATCCTATCACACCTACAAATTACTTCTAGTTTCATACTTGTTCTAGGTAAAGCGAACGTCAAGCGTGCGTAGAGTCATATGAGTGGTCGATAGGACTTGAGAGAGTATTTGTTCTACCTTTAGCTCCTCGTTGGGTTCGAGACTCTTACTTATAGAAAGAGGCTACAACTATCCCATATACTTGCGGGTCATCAGTTCCCTCTCGGTACCCAGAGTCTAGCTCGGAGATGGTGCGGTTTACACGCTGCCAGAGTGGAGGCTTATTCAAAACGCGCCCAAAATTTTACCACACCCTACAAGGGTCATGCCATGACACCGTGCCAGATCCTAAGCAATTCCACCATAGTACGATTTTCTGACGATTTTAACGGTTGCATCAGACATGCCATGGAGGTAATTTGGCACCCCGGTTGCACGGCATGCCCCTCCATCATTAGCACGTGGCCTACGCATGTCTCAAAGACATCATGTAGGATTTTCCATGCCGCTTCTGGGCATGATTTCATGTGCCGCCTTGCAGATCTGCAATTTTTGACGGTAAAACCCTAGCGGTGCAATAAATGTCTGAAATATTGCATGCGGGTCAAAGAAATGCAGGGACCTGGCACGGGTCATGTGATGGCCTCCTTTGAGAGCACGAGATGTTTCGAGGCCAATGAAGCAACAGGACCAACACTTCCCTCATAAATCGGACACGTTCCCTCTCAGTACCCAGAGACTAGCTCGGAGATGGTGTGGTTTACAAGCGGCCTGACTGGAGGAGGCTTATTCGAAACACGCCCAAACTTTTACAACACCCTGCATTGGTCGTGTCCTGACACCGTACCAGATCCCGTGCAATTCCTTCACAAACCGGACATGTTCTCTCTCGATAGCTCTCATACACACGAAAAAGTCAAACAAACAATTAACCGAATGGTCGTGGTTAAGCGAGGTGGGACTAAACTCAGCTCCCACTAATATATAGATCGATGAAAAAGAGGATAATAAAAATTCCAGTAAATATTGCTTTGCTGAGAGCCATCCAGCGGGCGCTCGGTAGAGCAGGGCGACCGTCAGATCAATGTCAACCATCGCCGGTCATGCCACGTGGCAACTGTTTGTCGAGTGCGCCGACTGGCTCTCAGCATATGTGGGGATTTGCCGAGTATCGGCCTTTTGCCGAGTGTGCTTTACCGCTTCTTATCGGCATACGTGGGGGTTTGACGTGCTGTCACTTTTGCCGAGAGAGTTGCGCTCGGCATACACATGTTTGCCGAGTGCCCGTGGTTTGGCTCTCGGCGAAGGCCCATACATCCGGCATACACGAAAACTCCAGTAGTGCTTACAAGGTGAGTGTGGGAGAAGCTTATAACAGATGTGCTTATTTCCTACGTATCCTATCTATAAGCCGGTTTAATTAGTTCCAAGTGTCAAAGGGTTAGTGATTTGTTAGGGCTCGTGTACGCGTGTACTCGACAATTTTACTTCATAGCTCAACACTTTGTCCACCTACATACAATTTTACTTCGATTGACACTGTTTGTGCACTCGACAATTTTGAGCTGAGGCTCTCAACACTGCGATATATCTT
The DNA here is from genome assembly GCF_018294505.1 of Triticum aestivum. Classification (NCBI taxonomy): domain Eukaryota; kingdom Viridiplantae; phylum Streptophyta; class Magnoliopsida; order Poales; family Poaceae; genus Triticum; species Triticum aestivum. Next base: position 703,255,859 of record NC_057807.1, read on the forward strand.
CTCAACCGATGCCCATGCAAACCACAACAACACCAAACTCGACATGAAATCTTGTTCGGTTCTCCTCCTACATACGGTCATCTTAAATTTTTTGCCTTCCTTTTCTATCCTACCAATTCATGCACCATTACACACAAGCTCGCTCCTTGCTCAAAAGCTAGTGTATTCGTGGACTACCTCGTTGATTACCATGGAAATCCATGTTTTGACCCCTTAACACTTTGAGTGCCTATCTCATACCACCTCTATTTCTATGATGTTTGTTTTCCTTTCAGGGACCCCGGCTCTCCATCTTAGGCCGATCGCGTCACCGAGCTACCAACAGAGGTCGTAACGGTTCAAGTGTGGACCCCGCGCTACCGCGCCCCGGCGCCACCTACATCAGCCTCCCAGCCTGACCACCGTCCTCCCCTGCCCCGGCATTGGTTCCTTCCATCGGGTCCCCAACTGCCTCTTTTGCGACGCCCCAATCTCATGCCATGGTAGAAAATTCGGCAGCCCCCGACAGCCTATACAGCTGCTATGGCAGCCGAAAATTCAGTCGATTTGACTACCATGATATTAGATTCTCCAAAGTTCACCTGCCATGGCAGCCGATTCATCCCGCCAGGGCAGCTGTTTCCTAGTACAAACACGCCTCCACTCCAGACAGTCATAGTGTGTTGCCGGTAAGCTTCCAGTCCGACCAACTGGTTTTTTGACCTCTGAGCATGCTCCTGGTGCACCATGGCCTCACCATGCTTGATTAACGTTGAACATCGCATGCCATGCTGACTCAATCTCCATGGGTCATCTTCCGGATCATTATGCACTACATGGACGCCCACGACGTCCACCTCGGTGATGCCGCCACCCCATCGCCATTGCCCATGTCTATTCGTGATGCGCTCCATGATCCTGTTTGGTTTGCAGCCATGGAACATGCGTTTAATGCCCTAACGGACAACGGTATATGGTCACTTCAATAGTAAAAAACAGGGCTTTGGTTCAGGCCGGGCCAGCCCATAGTCCCGGTTCAGCCCAGAACCGGGACCCATGGGGGCATTGGTCCCGGTTCGTGAGGCTAGGGGGCCTGCCGGGCCTCGTGGGGGCATTGGTCCCGATTCGTCTGGCCCCTTTTGTCCCGGTTGGTGGGACAAACCGGGACCAATGGGCCTCGCTCCTGGCCCACCACCATTGGTCCCGGTTGGTGGCATGAACCGGGACCAAAGGGTATCCTTTAGTCCCAGTTCCAGCCACGAACCGGGACCAATGTGATGCCTATATATAACCCCTCGCTGGCGAGCAGAGCACTCCACACTACTCAGTTTTTTCTGGCCGGCGAGGGGAGGGCTTTGTGGTGCTCTAGCTCACCTCCTATGCACATGAGGTGTTCGATGGAATGCCCGGGCCACACTACTTAAGCTCGACCTCCAAGCTCCATTTTTCTCAATATTTGTCTAGGTTTAGCGGTCCATCATGTCCCGTCCCCGCCTTCACCGCCGTCGATCGCCCGCGCCGATCTCGTCGCCATCACCACCGTGGTGAGCCTCTTGTTCTTATCTTCTTTCTGAAAGGAAAAAAATTCTTACTTGTATGTCTAGATAGATATTTGTATAATTTTCTTATTTTTTATTGCTTCTTATTATATAGTGCGATTGTTTTGGTATCTGCCCCCGTCGGCCCTTGTCCTGTCTATGATTCAGATGTGTTATATATTATCTTTTATAACTATTTGGTTCATTTATTGCTTATGAAAATTATGCCGACCAACGTGAAATAGATTTTATTTATCTAGGAGGTATGTGAACCGGAAATTCCAACCGACCCTATTGTCGAGAGGTTAAATTTAGTTGAAGAAGAAAACAATTACTTGAAGGAAAAAAAATGAGGAGGACAAGATGATATTGGAGTTGCATGTTGCGGATGTCATCGATGATCACAAGATCAAGATGGATGCAATGCGCTTGAAGATTAGCAAATATGCCATTCATACCGAGGCTTGGTATCATTATGCCGTTGGATCAATTGTTACCTTGGTTGCGATTATGATCGCATTTGTTTTCGTATTGAAATGTTTTACACAGTTTCAATGTATGGTTTAATAAGATGCTCTGGAGAGATAAATGTTGTTCAATGAGAACTATGTATGTACTTTGGCTTTAATGTGATGATGAAATTCTATTAACTTGGTCACTTAATTATCTATTCATGATGTTCTGTAATGGTTTTTGACACACTTAACTATAGATAATGCACGCAGATGAACCGGCAATGGATGTACGGTGACAGACACACCTCCGAGTACATTAAGGGCGTGCATAATTTTCTCGAAGTGGCTGATGCAAACAAGCAGAATGCTTTTATGTGTTGTCCATGCCCTATATGTGGGAATACGAAGTCTTACTCTGACTCGAAAACCCTTCACACCCACCTGCTTTATAAGGGTTTCATGCCACACTATAATGTTTGGACCAAGCACGGAGAAATAGGGGTTATGATGGAAAGACAACGAAGAAGAAGAGGACGATGAAAACTATGTGCCCCCTGAATACGGTGATGCTGCAACGGGGGAAGCTGTTGCAGATCAAGAGGAACCAGACGATGTGCCCGATAATGATCTCTGCCGGGTCATTGTTGATGCAAGGAGACAGTGCAAAAGTGAAAAGGAGAATCTGAAGTTCGATCGCTTGTTAGAGGATAACAAAAAAGGTTTGTACCCCAATTGCGAAGATCGCAACACAAAGCTCGGTACCGTACTGGAATTGCTGCAGTGGAAGGCAGAGAATGGTGTGCCTGACAAAGGATTTGAGAAGCTACTGAAAATATTGAAGAAGAAGCTTCCAAAGGATAACGAATTGCCCGACAATACGTATGTAGCAAAGAAGGTTGTATGCCCTCTAGTTTTCATCGTCTTGCTTAGAAGACTCCGTGTCTATGGCGGAAGGAGCACATCAAGCTTCTGAACTTCACACCTCCTGCGAGTTAGCTGGGCACTCCACCTCCTCCACCTCCTCCTCCTCCTCCGGCGAGTGATCAGGGCACTCCGCCTCCTGCTCCGGCGCGTGAGGGCGGCAGGACTCCGCCTCCTTCTCCGCCTGCTCTCGCGCCTCCGAGCAGCCCGCCTCCTCCTTCGCCGCCTCTAAGCAATGGCGGCGGCGGAACACAGACGCCACCGATCCGGCTGCTCCGGCGCGTGGTAGCAGTCCGCCACCTTCTTCTCCGCCTCGTAAGCAACGAAAGAAGACAGCAGCAGCCGCTCCGGCTGCTCCGGCGTCTAGCAGTACAGCCAGAGGTGGAAGGCAATACAGATTCGGTCTATCGTCTCTCAAGCCTCTAGAGAAGTTACCATACGAGAGGAGCGAGGAGGAAAACCAGAAGATCTGTGAAGGGCAAGTGAGGGACTTCTTTGAATCGGTAAAAGCTAAGAAACATCCACCTCCGGAGGAGAAGATAGATCCGGTGAAAGCGAAGCGCACTTTGGATGCCCTGCAGCGACCATCACCGCCTCCACCACAATCCAACTATGATCGCGTTATTGAAAATACATATAAGAAAGCGGAGCGGTCGGGAAGTACTTGCACTAATCAAAGGTTAGCAGAACGAAGAAGTGGGGAAAAATTCCCGAGCTCGGCGAACAGGCGAAGCAATCATGCCCCCCGCTCAATGTGTCTAGCGATATCGTCGCTAATCTTCCGGGGATGCTGCCCGGTACCAATCCTAGAGATTACATGTCCGACGATGCACTTTTTGATACAATGGAGGTGGACACATTCAAATTCCGGCACGGGAAGCCTCTCGTCAAACCTGGTACTCCTCTAACAACGATGATGCGAAGATTCCATGATTGGTACATGGACATCTGCAGCAAGTCTGGGACAAATACTTTGACGCTGAGAGTTAAAGAGGAGCACGACCTTGTTGGAATTGATCTGTTGTCTGTTCCCTATGAGGAGTTCTTCCAGTTTTTTAATCAAAAGACCCTAGATAAAACAATCATCAGTTGCTACTGTCTGTAAGTACAACTTCTGTGTAATTAATTAAGTCTCTATATATAGCTCAGCTCTTTCATTGCATGTATATATAATTATCCTCACTAGATTATGCAGATTGAAGATCGCCGAATTGAAGAAAAGACAAATAGGTGATATTGGGTTCATTAACACAAATCTCATGGATGAATGGAATGTTAAACATGATGCCAAACAAATCAATGTGGCGGTGTAGGCCGCAGCACCCGAGATGGATGATGAAGAGGTGGCGCCAATGGTAGTAGTTGTGGATGCCGAGGTCTAATGAGATTGGTATGAAGGGAGAGACGTCTGCAATGCTGTCGGCTAGGGAGAACATTGGGTTTGGAGGGGGAGGTGTTTGGGTAGTTGTAGAGGAGGAGGTAGAGGGCGGGGCACCGGCGGCACGGAACTCGGCCATGGAGAAGAGGGGCCGAGTTGGCCGGGGCGGCGGCGCGGGTGGCGGTGCCATACCAGGTGCGCAAAACCTAGGCGTCGGATACCATGATAGTTTGAGATATTGGAGAATGATTCTTGTATTGATTGGGGCCTCAAGGGTTGTTCATATAGATTACAAAGCTTGGGCTTTAAGACTAGACTAATAGAGATAGATTACAATACGAATAGCCTTATACTCTAATAGATTACCGTCTGAGGTCTTTACTATCTTTGGCTCAAAAGCTGCCCCAAATGGTGAACGACTTGATTGCCACGACGAGACGAGCGCTAGCTGGAATACAGATCTTTTCCAACAAGTCTTTCTGCCAATGGACGCTGACACAATTCTCAATATTCCATGTTGCACCAATAACCAGAGCAACTTTTGGTCATGGAACTTTGAAAGATCGACAGTTTTCTCTTAAGACTACATACCGCATGTTAATAACAAAGAGGCATGATGAAGATTGGCTGGAGGAGCTCCAGAGGTCGTCTGATTTTGAAGACGAGAAGGTGCGGTGGCGCAAGCTATGGAAAGTGGAGGTTCCGGCAAATTTACACATGATTTTCTGGAGGCTTTCTCGGGTTTCCGTCCCATCAGAAGATGTGCTCCACAATCGTAAAATGTGTTCCAGCAGCGCCGCTCTGTGTGTGGTACCAAAGACTCATGGAGGCACTCTCTCCTTGAGTGTTCCATGGCACGTTGTGTCTAGGCTCTTGTGGATGAGGACTTGATGAAGCCCTTGATGGTGACAACAGAAGCAAATCCTATTGCAATGTGCATTACCACATGATCAACTAATTACCAGGCTGGTGGTCACTATGTGGGCAATCTGAACGGCTCCACGAAAAGCTATTCTTGAAGGAAACTTTCAAATACCTATAGATACTCACGAATTTGATTCATGATACATCTCAGAGCTGGAAGGACTGAAGGATCTTCAGACCACCAGACCAACAGTTGATACATAATGGAAGACTCCTCCTCTGGGCTTTGTGAAGATTAATGTTGACCGAGGACTTTCCAGGTCAGGTCGAGTAAGTGTTGTTGCTGCTGTTTGTAGGGATGCTCATGGTCTTTAACTAGGAGCGTTAGCTCTTGTTTTACCTGGAGTAAATGATCCATCTATTGTTGAGGTGTTGGCATGTAGAGAGGGGCTCGCTTTGGCTATGGATCTTTATCTGTAGAGATTGCATGTGGGGTCAGATTGTCGAAGTGTGGTGTACGATATTGCTGCTGGACAAGGAGGGAAATATGAAGTTATCGTAAAAGAAATCTTAGTTACAAAATCTTGTTTTACTTTGTAATTTTGTCCATGAACAAATAAGCTCAAACTATGAAGCCCACAACCTAGCCAGGTTTCCATCTTCCTTAGACTATGGTAGACATACTTGGTTTGGTCTACCTCATGATGCTTGTATACTCACGACTACCAATCAATAAAAACCTAGAGTGCTGTGCTAAAATAGGCTCAACGGGAAGCTCGCTTGCTGTACGTTTAAAAAACCAAACAGAAGCTCGCTCCCAGTTTTATTTGTTGACTTGGCCGGTTGACCATTCACTTGGCCCATTGACGTTGATTGCCAGGTTGACCCATAGACTTTTCTATAATAACACATATTTAAATAACGTTCATGAATTTGAAAAAGTCCAAATCCATTATTTTTTAATTCATGAACAGTTTCCAAATATGCGAACTTTTCTGGATTCGTCACCCTTTTTTGAGTAAGCAAACATTTTTCAACTCGGCGAACAATTTTTGAATTCACGAATAGATTTTCAACTCGTGTATTCATGATAACTTTTTAAATCTATGAATATTTTGGGAATTAATGACATTTTACAAATCTGCGAACAATTTTTGAATTGTGAAAATTTTCTACAAATCATAAACTTATAAAAATCCTTGAAGATTTTTTGAATTTGGAAACATTTTCTAAATCCGTTAATAATTTTTGAATTCAATATTTTTTCAAGTCATGACCTTCTTTGAATATGTGAACATTTTTATAAATTCAAGGACTTTTTTTAGTTCTGTTAACAGCATTAACATTTTTTTCTTGAAACTATTAAAACATATTCAATAAAATATTAGAATTGTATAGAGAAGTGTTGACCCGGTTCAAACAATTGCTACACATACATAGGTTTAAATATTTTGCCAACGCATTTGTGTGCAGGCCACCAAGCTAGTGTATATAAAAAATGGAAGAAAATGCTACACACTTCGTGAACACTGAAACGATAGCTGTCTTTGTTTTTCTAATCGGACATACAATAGTCAAGTCTATCATTCATACCAACATAATTTTGTTGTGTGGTACGTACTATAGTATACACCACGTGCAAATTTATTTTTCTTTAATTCTGACCTTCTTTCACAATTGACATGCGTTTCTTTCTAAATTCCCAAACCGAAAAAAGGCATGCATTTCTTTCGCGTTAATCACCTTCTCCATTTCTACTTGACGTGTGTTTCTTTCCCGATTTATCACTTGCTTTTGCCTATATGAGATCTCCCTCGCATCTCCCTAGCTCTCAGGTTTCTCGTCTCCTTCACATCTCCATAGCTAGCTAGCCTCAAGCCCTAGCCCCTAGGCAGCGGTCGTCATGGAGAATGGACCTCTTGACAGCGCCGACCAGCCTACCCTGTTGACACAGCCCCCACTCCAACAGCTTCCCGATGACCTGCTCCGCCACATCTTCCACCGTCTCCCGACGAATCCAAGTGCCCTCGCATTCGTCTCCATGGCCCACAAAGAATAATGGCGCCTCGTCCACGACGAGGAGAACTTCCTCCGTTACTTTCGCAGGGAGCACCACAGCGTCCCACCACTCCTCGGCCTCATCTGCGACGCCTACCACGGCAATCTCCACTTCAAGTCCACGCCCACCACGGGCAACGCGGTGAATCTGATGCTGCCGACGTTGGCCCATGAGGGAGGGTTCCACGCCTACGGCTGCACCCACGGCCGCGTGCTCCTCTACAGCCCCTGGGTCCCCAGCCACCACGGCGAGCTAATGGTGTGGGACCCCCTAACCGGCGAGCAAAACCTCATCCCGCCGGCGCCTGGCTTCCTCGACGGGCAGAGTTACGGTGCGGCGCTGGTCTACGATGCGGATCACGCCCACGGCGGGTACTGCCATTCGTCGCCGTTCCGCATCGTCTTCGCGTACAGCCAGTATGACAGCTGTAGGCGCTGGGGTCCACCGCCGATCCACGTCTTCGCCCGCGTCTACAGCTCCAAGACAGGAAGCTGAGACGGCCGCGTGGCAGCGATCATGGACCCGGAGTTCCACTTCGGTTGCAAGCCGAGCGCCGTGGCCGGCAACGCCACTGCAGTGTATTGGATGAGTCAAGCGGAGACAAAGGTGGTAGAATTTCACTTGGAGACGCAGAAGCTGCTACTGATTGATACACCAGAGGTTACACGTGGCCTGCACTTTTTTCTCGCGCCGGCCAGGGACGGACGGTTGCGTTTGGCCGGCGCCATTGACAACTTCATTGTGCTGTTCTCGTGGGATGAAGGCGCATGGGTTAGCCATACCCTTGTTTGGCTTGGAGATTTCCTCCGGCTCCATGTCTATGCCCAGCACGAAAATGATGGCGAAGAGCTTTTGGATGTTGCTGAATACTCTGATGATGAGGACGAGGAAGAACTACTATACGCCACAATCAAATCGCCCGTCATCGGTTTCTCCGAGCAGTTGGATTGCATTTTCTTGCAGGAACAGGGTGTGTTCATGATCAGCTTGGAGTCCGGGCAGCATCAACAAGTGTTTGAACCGGGTCAACACTTCTCCGGCCCTGTCTATCCCTACTCCACCTTCTATACAGCAGGTATGTATGTACTCACTTTACACTAGATATATTGTGCTACTTTTGAGCATGTCTACCAGCATAATCCTAGTCAAATAATCTTCCTGATTTCTAATTGGATTACGTATTTGGATTATATGTAGAAAGGAGAAGGCAAACAGGTGTTACAAGCCGCGACATAATTGCTATCTAGGGTAGCAACTGAATTCTTTGCAGGAAGCAGAGGTTGGGGTTCGAGGACACACAAGATTGACAATGGGCGATGCTGCTGCTGGGATTCCGAGGCTCCTTTCATAACAAGATGTTCTATTTTTTAGCTCTTTCTGTTCTGGTAGATGATGCCTTGTTACCTGAAATTTGTATCGCGTGTGCGAGTCTTTTTATTATTGAATCGCACGTGTGTGTCTTGGCACTGTAATAAGCTAGTGATCTGCCCGCGCATGATGGGATAGGTAGTGATCTGCCTGCGCATGATGGGAACTTGTAGTGGCTGATTGGCCAGATTGGCCAGTTACCTGTGGTGTTCTGCGTGTCTGTGTGACGCATAAACTGCTATATATGTTTCTTTTTTCAATTTCTGAATGGAAATCTGGGACAAGAGAGCTCTTTTTGTTCGAAAGAAAAACCTTCATATAGATGTAGTACATGTTGGTGCTGCCTCCTCGCATCCCCGCTTCCTCTTCCTCTCAGATCTCTCTTGTGGTTTCTATTTTCTTCTCTCAAGAACACAAGGACACACACCATGAAACAAAACCACACGCACACACACTTCACCAGGAGACAACTAGCTTTGCCTTCGCTCCTGGTGAGAACACATGTACTACATTTTTCTCTTCTCATTAGCTTGACCAAACTGATTCCAAGACTTAATAACCTGCACACACGTACTGCCAGAGCAACAACCTGCCCGGCTTCTATGCCACCTATGCATACTCCACAAACCACTAACACATGACCCGCTCTCACTCTGAAAATCACTCCAGGATGCACAAGACTAGGACATCATGCAAACGCACACGCACCAAGCTAGCCACTAACCTCACATGCAGCTAACTAACAAAGGTACTCACTCGGCTACTACTTGAACTGAGCAAACTACATGCATGCACTAGCTAACAACCCAAACACAGGCACATATCATTACCGGGTCACCCAGCTCAACCTACTTGACGTATAGCCCGTCATGCTCCAGCCTTACCACGTCTTACCGCTTCTCACGGCATCACCGTATCACACGGCACCACCGGTTATATCGTCCTCGCACGGCAGCTGGATGTCTCACCTCTATTCCGTGGACAACTGAAGCTTCATTGACCTACACCGTCGTATGACCGTCTAAACTACATGATGTGCACACATGCATGTGCCGCATGTGCACAAGGCACATGACAAGATTATCTCCAACAGTACATGTGTGGCTAATTCAGAAAATTGCTTAAACTAGAAGATACCCCGCGCGTTGCTGCGGGATTCCAAACACTTATTTTCGGATAGAATGATCATATATAAGGGGTGAAAACATTAAGATTCAGCTCCATACGAAAAACCACTATATATCAGTGCACCAAAAATTTGAGAACATATTGGATATTAATGATACCTGAAAGTAGTGTTCCCCTAAAGTAACATGAAAGTACATTGGTAATTGTATTCATAATACATATTGGTTGGCCAATTGTTCCTAGCTAGACCTAGCAACATATGAAGAGCCTGATCTCAAATCCATGCAAATTCTACTGATTTAATATTGATAAGGATCTTGTTCGAAAAATATTTATAAGAATATACTAAGACAAAGGTATTTGAATGAACTAAAAAGAGGTGTGCCCTTGGCTGCCACATATGAGAAACGGAAGGAGGTTATTAACACCAAAAAGTTTCATTTCAAGAAGCAAGCACGTGGTTTGCAAGTCTAATATGCTAATCACTTCACAGAACTTCTTCATGTCCTGGAATAGGAACACATCCAATGGGAACTTCTGGACACCCGCCGACGGTATCCCCATGGGACATTCCATCCTTTGAGCTGACTTAAACACTCCCAGCTTCAGCACCGCTGCCAAACGTCTTGGCATGGCAAATCCTGAGCTGGATCAAACATAATGATTAGTACTCCCAAGTCACAGCCATTAGTGAATGAAGAAAACAAATGAATCATAAACTTCTAAAGATCTTACAGGCTGATAGGATGGCACTGGATGCTGTAGCACCCATCAGATCCCCTGACATGCTAAGAAGGGAAGTCAAAGGTGACCCTTCACAAAACGGACGCCAAGATTATGAAAGAAAAAGGAAGCAAAAACAGACATGCCCATGCTCAGCCTTCACGCCGTTGTTGATTCGCCAGCGCCGCCAGTGATTTTTTGTCTTGCCTGCATGTTTGTCCGCTCATCATTTTCCATGTCTCCGGTCGTTCGAAAGGAATATGAAAGCTGATGGCTCGGAGGAAAGTACTACCAGAGGCTCGCCGGCGAAGATGATGACGAGCGATATCCGAGAACCAGAGCGCCAAGAAGCCAGGCTGGCTAATTGCACACCAGCGGCTACTGCAGCTGCACACATATTCAATTTAGTCGATCTGTGCAGTGCAAATATGGGATTGATATCTCCTTGCCGAAGTAGAAATTCACTGGCGTTAGCCGGGGAGGAAGACGCATGGGAATTGGGAACGTATCACGCCAGGGAGGAAGACGCATGGGAATTGGGAACGTAGCACAATAAACCGGCCGCTCGACTACCTCAACAATTAATCCTTTGGATTAAATGTATGAAATAGTGGGAGGATGAAACGGAAGGGCATATACGGGATTTAATGGATGGTGGCTGGAACATTAAAGGAAAGGACCCGATGGAAAAACACTTCATCAGGGAGTAAGCCAGCAAGCGATTGGGTGTGAGGGTGTAGTACAGAAAATAACGAAGAGGCGTGGGTGGGAATATTGCTGAGGTGAGTATATTCTGACGTGGACATGCTGCATGGGTTGCTCCTATTTAGTATTGACGATGTGGCATGATGATGACGTGGATGGTGTGCATGTTGAGAGAATAGGTAGAAATGTGGAGCAACATCTTAAGAATGTTAGATGTATTTAATTGTCATAAGGAATAAATCCTTTTTATCCTTCCCCACCTCATAAGCATACCGGAGTAAATGTCTTAACTACATGTGGCAGAAATGAGATTTTCGATAAAAATAATATATTAATGTGAAGAAGATACCAATTATACTAAGCCTCTGCACCAACATAATGACCAGAACTAGTCTAGACATTAAGGACACACACAGCAAAAAGAAAAAAAAAAGAAAGAGAAAGAAAAAAGACCCTGCCACAATGATCAATGACTTGCAGCAATCGGACCCAAACTACCAATACAACACCCAGAACTACGGAAGAGGTGCTTCAAAGACGATGCCTCCAAAAAAGGAATAATGCACAAGCACCGTGCATTACAAGGAAAATGAATATCCAATGGATATTTAACATTCCCAGATAATATGTGTCATTTCAAGTGACTACTTATAATGAGTAACCGTCGTACTGATAATTAACCCGGTACGTGCAATGAATGTGGTCTTAATTCCATAGAATGTTATATATGTGTGGTCGCCCCAATATGACATATAATATTTAATTTTTTAAGCCGCTATACAATTCAATAGACTATATTATGAAAGACTGTCATTATGTCATGCTTATTCGTGCAAGGGAAATTTCACGATGCATTATAATACACCAGAGCACGTGTATTATATGGGTCATCTAACGGATAAAACTAATTGGGCCTTTTTAAAGTCCAAGGGTGATGTCTACTACATAACCTTCTTCTTGTAGACGTTGTTGGACCTCCAAGTGCAGAGGTTTGTAGGACAGTAGCAAATTTCTCTCAAGTGTATGGCCTAAGGTTTATACATCCATGGGAGGCGTAGGATGAAGATGGTCTCTATCAAACAACCCTGCAACCAAATAACAAAGAGTATCTTGTGTCCCCAACACACCCAATACAATGTTAAATTGTATAGGTGCACTAGTTCGGCGAAGAGATGGTGATACACGCGAAATATGTATGGTAGATATAGGTTTTTGTAATTTGAAATTATAAAAACAGCAAGGTAGCTAATGAGAAAAGTGAGCACAAACGGTATTGCAATGCTTCGAAACAAGGCCTAGGGTTCATATTTTCACTAGTTCAAGTTCTCTCAACAATAATAACATAATTGGATCATATAATATCCCTCAACAAGCAACAAAGAGTCACTCCAAAGTCACTAATAGCGGAGGACAAATGAAGAGATTATTGTAGGGTACGAAACCACCTCAAAGTTATTTTTTCCGATCAATCCATTCGGCTATTCTTATAAGTGTCACAAAGAGCCCTAGAGTTCGTAGTAAAATAACACCTTAAGACACACATCAACCAAAACCCTAATGTCACCTACATACTCCACTGTCACCTCAAGTATCCGCGGATATGATTATACAATATGCATCAGACAATCTCAAGATACTCCAATGTCACCTAAAATATCCGCGATTATGACTATACGATATGCATCACACAATCTCAGATTCATCTATTCAACCAACACCAAGAGCTTCAAAGAGTGCCCCAAAATTTCTACCGGAGAGTCAAGACGAAAACGTGTGCCAACCCCTATGCATAAGTTCACAAGGTCACTGAACCCGCAAGTTGATCATCAAAACATACATCAAGTGGATCACGTGAATATCGCACTGTCACCACAGATAAGCACATGCAAGACATACATCAAGTGTTCTCAAATCCTTAAAGACTCAATCCGATAAGATAACTTCAAAGGGAAAACTCAATCCATTACAAGAAGGTAGAGGGGGAGAAACATCATAAGATCTAACTATAATAGAAAAGCTCACGATACATCAAGATCGTGCCATATCAAGAACACGAGAGAGAGAGAGAGAGAGAGAGAGAGATCAAACACATAGCTACTTGTACATACCCTCAGCCCCGAGGGTGAACTACTCCCTCCTCGTCATGGAGAGCACCGGGATGATGAAGATATCCACCAGTGATGATTTCCCGTCTGGCAGGGTGCCGGAACAGGACCCCGGTTCGTTTTTGGTGGCTACAGAGGCTTGCGGCGGCGGAACTCCCGATCTAGGTTATTTTCTGGAGGTTTGGGGATTTATAGGAGAGGTTGGCGTCGAGAACAAGTCAGGGGCCCCACGGAGAGTCCATGAGGCACAGGGGCGCGCCCTCCACCCTCATGGGCCCCACGAGACTCCCCTCCGACAACTTTTGGTTCCAGTATTTTTTATATTTTTCAAAAAAATCTCCATTGATTTTCATCGCATTCCGAGAACTTCTATTTCTGCACAAAAACAATACCACGGTAGTTCTGCTGAAAACAGCATCAGTCCGGGTTAGCTCTAATCAAATCATACCAAAATCATGAAATATTGTAAACATGGCATGAATACATCAAAAATTATAGATACGTTGGAGACATATCAAAGGGTATTTTCAATCTAAAAGATTGTTGAACTTTAATTGGTCCAATTCAGTCCAAGGGTATTCCCGTCCTAAATTTTTCAATTCACTTAATTGCATTAACATTGCACTTAATTATAACACCACGTCATCGTGTGTGATCATCTGAATTTGGGTTCGAGCGGTTTATCATCTCCTCTCGGGCTCTAATCTCCGGTGAACACATCGACACCCTCGATCGCCGCCGATCGCCACCGCGCGCACTCGCCGTGGAACTCCGGCTCCTCCTCCTACTCCACCCTCCATCGCACATGACCCCCCCCCCCAGTTTATGCGGCGCCAGATCTTCCGACGAGCCGCCTAATCCCCTCCTTCCCAGGTCTGATGCCCCCTTCCCTGACGCGAGGCCAAATCATCCTCATTATCGTGCATCAAGTTTATCATGCCGGATCTTCACACCTACCTATCAGATGTAAGTGCCTAGCCATCACTAATCATCGTGAATTTAGTTTTCACTTTTCTTTTATGCACCATGCTGGTATGAGATAGTCCTTGGTTGATTTATAGAATGCTCATTGCACTTCTCTTATATCTTTTGAGTATGGCTTTATAGAATGCTTCATGTGCTTCACTTATATCATTTGAAGTTTGGATTGCCTGTTTCTCTTCACATAGAAAACCGCCATTTATAGAATGCTCTTTTGCTTCACTTATATTTGTTAGAGTGGGGGCATATATTTTGTAGAAAGAATTAAACTCTCTTACTTCACTTATATCTATTTAGAGAGATGACAGGAATTGGTCATTCACATGGTTAGTCATAAAATCCTACATAAACTTGTAGATCACTGAATATGATATGTTTGATTCCTTGCAATAGTTTTGCGATATAAAGGTGGTGATATTACAGTCGTGCTAGTTGAGTAATTGTGAAATTGAGAAATACTTGTGTTGAGGTTTGCAAGTCTCGTAGCATGCACGTATGGTGAACCATTATGTAACGAAGTTGGAGCATGAAGTGTTTTTTGATTGTCTTCCTTATGAGTGGCAGTCGGGGACGAGCGATGGTATTTTCCTACCAATCTATCCCACTAGGGGCATGCGTAGTAGTACTTTGCTTCGAGGGCTAAGTAGACTTTTGCAATAAGTATATGAGTTCTTTATGACTAATGTGAATCCATGGATATACGCACACTCACCCTTCCACTTTGCTAGCCTCTATTGTGCCGTGCAACTTTCACCGGTATCATGAACCCATTATTTACCTTCCTGAAAACAACCACCATACCTACCTATTATGGCATTTCCATAGCCATTCCGAGATATATTGCCATGCAACTTTCCACCGTTCTGTTATTATGACACGTTCCATCATTGTCATATTGCTTTGCCTGATAGTAAGATAGCTAGCATGATGTTTTCATGGCTTGTCCGTTTTTTGATGTCATTGCTATGCTAGATCATTGCACATCCCGGTACACCGCCGGAAGCATTCATATAGAGTCATATCTTTGTTTGAGATATCGAGTTGTAATAATGAGTTGTAAGTAAATAAAAGTGTGATGATCATCATTATTAGAGCATTGCCCCAGTGAGGAAAGGATGAAGGAGACTCCGGACTTTATGAAAAATAAAAGAGGCCAAAGAAGCCCAAATAAAAAAGACAGGCCAAAGAAGCCCACAAAAAAAAGAAAAAAAAGAAAAAAATGAGAGAAAAAGAGAGAAGGGGCAATGTTACTATCCTTTTACCATACTTGTGCTTCAGAGTAGCACCATGTTCTTCATATAGAGAGCCTCTTGAGTTATCACTTTCATATACCAGTGGGAATTTTCATTATAGAACTTGGCTTGTATATTCCGATGATGGGCTTCCTCAAACGCCCGAGGTCTTCATGAGCAAGCAAGTTGGATGCACACCCACTTAGTTTCCAGTTTCAGCTTTCATACACTTATAGCTCTTAGTGCATCCGTTGCATGGCAATCCCTACTCCTCACATTGACATCAATTAATGGGCATCTCCATAGCCCGTTGATTAGCCGCGTCGATGTGAGACTTGCTCCCTTTTTTTCTTCTCCACATAAACCTCCACCATCATATTCTATACCACCATAGTGCTATGTCCATGGCTTGCGCTCATGTATTGCGTAAGAGTTGAAAAAGCTGAAGCGCGTTAAAAAGTATGAACCAATTGCTCTGCTCGTCATCGGGGTTGTGCATGATTTGAATGCTTTGTGTGATGAAGATGGAGCATAGCCAGACTATATGATTTTGTAGGGATGAGCTTACATTGGCTATGTTATTTCGATAAGACATAATTGCTTGGTTGGTATGCTTGAAGTATTATTGTTTTTATGTCAAATGATAGACTATTGCTTTGAATCACTTGTGCCTTAATATTCATGCCATGATTAGACATATGATCAAGATTATGCTAGGTAGCATTCGACATCAAAAATTATCTTTTTTTTATCATTTACCTACTCGAGGACGAGCAGGAATTAAGCTTGGGGATGCTGATATGTCTCTGTCGTATCTCTAATTTTTTATTGTTCCATGCCAATATTCTTCAACTTTCATATACTTTTGGCAACTTTTTATACTATTTTTTGGGACTAACATATTGATCCAGTGCCCAGTGTCAGTTCCCGTCTGTTGCATGTTTTATGTTTCGCAGAAACCCCATATCAAACGGAATCCAAACGGGATAAAAATGGACGGGGAATTATTTTGGAATATTTGGGATTTTCCGGAGGAAGAATCAACGCGAAACAGTGTCCGAGGTGGCCATGAGACAGGGGGGCGCGCCCACCCCCCTTGGGCGCGCCTGGCACTCTCGTGGGTCACCCTTAAGGCAGTTGACGCTCTTTTTTTGCCGCAAGAAAGCTAATTTTCTGAGAAAAATCTGGGCGAAAGATTCACCCCAATCGGAGTTACGGATCTCCGGATATAAAAGAAACGGTGAAGGGGAAGGATCTGAGAATGCAGAAACAGAGAGATAGATCCAATCTCGGAGGGGCTCTCGCCCCTCCCACGCCATGGGAGCCAAGGACCAGAGGGGAAACCCTTCTCCCATCTAGGGAGGAGGTCAAGGAAGAAGAAGAAGAAGGGGGGGCTCTCTCCCCCTTGCTTCCGGTGGCGCCGGAACGCCGCCAGGGGCCATCATCATCACCGGGATCTTCACCAACACCTCCGCCATCTTCACCAACATCTCCATCACCTTCCCCCATCTATATTCAGCGGTCCACTCTCCCGCAATCCGCTGTACCCTCTACTTGAACATGGTGCTTTATGCTTCATATTATTATCCAATGATGTGTTGCCATCCTATGATGTCTGAGTAGATTTTCGTTGTCCTATTGGTGGTTAATGAATTGCTATGATTGATTTAATTTGCTTTTGGTTATGTTGCTGTCCTATTGTGCCCTCCGAGTCGCGCAACCATGAGGGATTCCCGCTGTAGGGTGTTGCAATACGTGCATGATTCTTTTATGGTGGGTTGCTTGAGTGACAAAAGCATAAACCCGAGTAAGGGGATTGTTGCGTACGGGATAAAGGGGACTTGATGCTTTAATGCTATGGTTGGGTTTTACCTTAATGAATCTTTAGTAGTTGCGGGCGCTTGCTAGAGTTCCAATCATAAGTGCATATGATCCAAGAAGAGAAAGTATGTCAGCTTATGCCTCTCCCACATAAAACTTGCTATCGGTCTAGTAACGTAGTCAATTGCTTAGGGACAATTTCACAACTCCTACCACCACTTTTCCACACTCGCTATATTTACGTTATTGTTTCTTTATCTAACAGCCCCTAGTTTATATTTACGTGCTCTTTATTATCTTGCAAACCTATCCTATCACACCTACAAATTACTTCTAGTTTCATACTTGTTCTAGGTAAAGCGAACGTCAAGCATGCGTAGAGTCGTATGAGTGGTCGATAGGACTTGAGAGAGTATTTGTTCTACCTTTAGCTCCTCGTTGGGTTCGACACTCTTACTTATTGAAAGAGGCTACAACTATCCCATATACTTGCGGGTCATCAGTTCCCTCTCGGTACCCAGAGTCTAGCTCGGAGATGGTGCGGTTTACACGCTGCCAGAGTGGAGGCTTATTCAAAACGCGCCCAAAATTTTACCACACCCTACACGGGTCATGCCATTACACCGTGTCAGATCCTAAGCAATTCCACCATAGTACGATTTTCTGAGGATTTTAACGGTTGCATCAGACATGCCATGGAGGTAATTTGGCACCCCGGTTGCACGGCATGCCCCTCCATCATTAGCACGTGGCCTACGCATGTCTCAAAGAGATCATGTAGGATTTTCCATGCCGCTTCTGGGCATGATTTCATGTGCCGCCTTGCAGATCTGCAATTTTTGACGGTAAAACCCTAGCGGTGCAATAAATGTCTGAAATATTGCATGCGGGTCAAAGAAATGCAGGGACCTGGCACGTTTCGAGGCCAATGAAGCAACAGGACCAACACTTCCTTCATAAATCGGACACGTTCCCTCTCAGTACCCAGAGACTAGCTCGGAGATGGTGTGGTTTACAAGCGGCCTGATTGGAGGAGGCTTATTCGAAACACGCCCAAACTTTTACAACACCCTGCATTGGTCGTGTCCTGACACCGTACCAGATCCCGTGCAATTCCTTCACAAACCGGACATGTTCTCTCTCGATAGCTCTCATACACACGAAAAAGTCAAACAAACAATTAACCGAATGGTCGTGGTTAAGCGAGGTGGGACTAAACTCAGCTCCCACTAATATATAGATCGATGAAAAGAGGATAATAAAAATTCCAGTAAATATTGCTTTGCTGAGAGCCATCCAGCGGGCGCTCGGTAGAGCAGGGCGACCGTCAGAGCAATGTCAACCATCGCCGGTCATGCCACGTGGCAACCGTTTGTCGAGTGCGCCGACTGGCTCTCAGCATATGTGGGGATTTGCCGAGTATCGGCCTTTTGCCGAGTGTGCTTTACCGCTTCTTATCGGCATACGTGGGGGTTTGACGTGCTGTCACTTTTGCCGAGAGAGTTGCGCTCGGCATACACATGTTTGCCGAGTGCCCGTGGTTTGGCTCTCGGCGAAGGCCCATACATCCGGCATACACGAAAACTCCAGTAGTGCTTACAAGGTGAGTGTGGGAGAAGCTTATAACAGATGTGCTTATTTCCTACGTATCCTATCTATAAGCCGGTTTAATTAGTTCCAAGTGTCAAAGGGTTAGTGATTTGTTAGGGCTCGTGTACGTGTGTGTATATATATACACCACTCAAGGAATACAAATCGTGAGAATTCTCCATAGCTCAACACTTTGTCCACCTACATACAATTTTACTTCGATTGACACTGTTTGTGCACTCGACAATTTTGAGCTGAGGCTCTCAACACTGCGACATATCTTCTCAACCGATGCCCATGCAAACCACAACAACACCAAACTCGACATGAAATCTTGTTCGGTTCTCCTCCTACATACGGTCATCTTAAATTTTTTGCCTTCCTTTTCTATCCTACCAATTCATGCACCATCACACACAAGCTCGCTCCTTGCTCAAAAGCTAGTGTATTCGTGGACTACCTCGTTGATTACCATGGAAATCCATGTTTTGACCCCTTAACACTTTGAGTGCCTATCTCATACCACCTCTATTTCTATGATGTTTGTTTTCCTTTCAGGGACCCCGGCTCTCCATCTTAGGCCGATCGCGTCACCGAGCTACCAACAGAGGTCGTAACGGTTCAAGTGTGGACCCCGCGCTACCGCGCCCCGGCGCTACCTACATCAGCCTCCCAGCCTGACCACCGTCCTCCCCTGCCCCGGCATTGGTTCCTTCCTTCGGGTCCCCAACTGCCTCTTTTGCGACGCCCCAATCTCATGCCATGGTAGAAAATTCGGCAGCCCCCGACAGCCTATACAGCTGCTATGGCAGCCGAAAATTCAGTCGATTTGACTACCATGATATTAGATTCTCCAAAGTTCACCTGCCATGGCAGCCGATTCATCCCGCCAGGGCAGCTGTTTCCTAGTACAAACACGCCTCCACTCCAGACAGTCATAGTGTGTTGCCGGTAAGCTTCCACTCCGACCAACTGGTTTTTCGACCTCTGAGCATGCTCCTGGTGCACCATGGCCTCACCATGCTTGATTAACGTTGAACATCGCATGCCATGCTGACTCAATCTCCATGGGTCATCTTCCGGATCATTATGCACTACTTGGACGCCCACGACGCCCACCTCGGTGATGCCGCCACCCCATCGCCATTGCCCATGTCTATTCGTGCTGCGCTCCATGATCCTGTTTGGTTTGCAGCCATGGAACATGCGTTTAATGCCCTAACGGACAACGGTATATGGTCACTTCAATAGTAAAAAACAGGGCTTTGGTTCAGGCCGGGCCAGCCCATAGTCCCGGTTCAGCCCAGAACCGGGACCCATGGGGGCATTGGTCCCGGTTCGTGAGGCTAGGGGGCCTGCCGGGCCTCGTGGGGCATTGGTCCCGATTCGTCTGGCCCCTTTTGTCCCGGTTGGTGGGACAAACCGGGACCAATGGGCCTCGCTCCTGGCCCACCACCATTGGTCCCGGTTGGTGGCATGAACCGGGACCAAAGGGTATCCTTTAGTCCCAGTTCCAGCCACGAACCGGGACCAATGTGATGCCTATATATAACCCCTCGCTGGCGAGCAGAGCACTCCACACTACTCAGTTTTTTCTGACCGGCGAGGGGAGGGCTTTGTGGTGCTCTAGCTCACCTCCTATGCACATGAGGTGTTCGATGGAATGCCCGGGCCACACTACTTAAGCTCGACCTCCAAGCTCCATTTTTCTCAATATTTGTCTAGGTTTAGCGGTCCATCATGTCCCGTCCCCGCCTTCACCGCCGTCGATCGCCCGCGCCGATCTCGTCGCCATCACCACCGTGGTGAGCCTCTTGTTCTTATCTTCTTTCTGAAAGGAAAAAAATTCTTACTTGTATGTCTAGATAGATATTTGTATAATTTTCTTATTTTTTTATTGCTTCTTATTATATAGTGCGATTGTTTTGGTATCTGCGCCCGTCGGCCCTTGTCCTGTCTATGATTCAGATGTGTTATATATTATCTTTTATAACTATTTGGTTCATTTATTGCTTATGAAAATTATGCCGACCAACGTGAAATAGATTTTATTTATCTAGGAGGTATGTGAACCGGAAATTCCAACCGACCCTATTGTCGAGAGATTAAATTTAGTTGAAGAAGAAAACAATTACTTGAAGGAAAAAAATGAGGAGGACAAGATGATATTGGAGTTGCATGTTGCGGATGTCATCAATGATCACAAGATCAAGATGGATGCAATGCGCTTGAAGATTAGAAAATATGCCATTCATACCGAGGCTTGGTATCATTATGCCGTTGGATCAATTGTTACCTTGGTTGCGATTATGATCGCATTTGTTTTCGTATTGAAATGTTTTACACAGTTTCAATGTATGGTTTAATAAGATGCTCTGGAGAGATAAATGTTGTTCAATGAGAACTATGTATGTACTTTGGCTTTAATGTGATGATGAAATTCTATTAACTTGGTCACTTAATTATCTATTCATGATGTTCTGTAATGGTTTTTGACACACTTAACTATAGATAATGCACGCAGATGAACCGGCAATGGATGTACGGTGACAGACACACCTCCGAGTACATTAAGGGCGTGCATAATTTTCTCGAAGTGGCTGATGCAAACAAGCAGAATGCTTTTATGTGTTGTCCATGCCCTATATGTGGGAATACGAAGTCTTACTCTGACTCAAAAACCCTTCACACCCACCTGCTTTATAAGGGTTTCATGCCACACTATAATGTTTGGACCAAGCACGGAGAAATAGGGGTTATGATGGAAGACAACGAAGAAGAAGAGGACGATGAAAACTATGTGCCCCCTGAATACGGTGATGCTGCAACGGGGGAAGCTGTTGCAGATCAAGAGGAACCAGACGATGTGCCCGATAATGATCTCTGCCGGGTCATTGTTGATGCAAGGAGACAGTGCAAAAGTGAAAAGGAGAATCTGAAGTTCGATCGCTTGTTAGAGGATAACAAAAAAGGTTTGTACCCCAATTGCGAAGATCGCAACACAAAGCTCGGTACCGTACTGGAATTGCTGCAGTGGAAGGCAGAGAATGGTGTGCCTGACAAAGGATTTGAGAAGCTACTGAAAATATTGAAGAAGAAGCTTCCAAAGGATAACGAATTGCCCGACAATACGTATGTAGCAAAGAAGGTTGTATGCCCTCTAGTTTTCATCGTCTTGCTTAGAAGACTCCGTGTCTATGGCGGAAGGAGCACATCAAGCTTCTGAACTTCACACCTCCTGCGAGTTAGCTGGGCACTCCACCTCCTCCACCTCCTCCTCCTCCTCCGGCGAGTGATCAGGGCACTCCGCCTCCTGCTTCGGCGCGTGAGGGCGGCAGTACTCCGCCTCCTTCTCCGCCTGCTCTGGCGCCTCCGAGCAGCCCGCCTCCTCCTTCGCCGCCTCTAAGCAATGGCGGCGGCGGAACACAGACGCCATCGATCCGGCTGCTCCGGCGCGTGGTAGCAGTCCGCCACCTTCTTCTCCGCCTCGTAAGCAACAAAAGAAGACAGCAGCAGCCGCTCCGGCTGCTCTGGCGTCTAGCAGTACAGCCAGAGGTGGAAGGCAATACATATTCGGTCTATCGTCTCTCAAGCCTCTAGAGAAGTTACCATACGAGAGGAGCGAGGAGGAAAACCAGAAGATCTGTGAAGGCCAAGTGAGGGACTTCTTTGAATCGGTAAAAGCTAAGAAACATCCACCTCCGGAGGAGAAGATAGATCCGGTGATAGCGAAGCGCACTTTGGATGCCCTGCAGCGACCATCACCGCCTCCACCACAATCCAACTATGATCGCGTTATTGAAAATACATATAAGAAAGCGGAGCGGTCGGGAAGTACTTGCACTAATCAAAGGTTAGCAGAACGAAGAAGTGGGGAAAAATTCCCGAGCTCGGCGAACAGGCGAAGCAATCATGCCCCCCGCTCAATGTGTCTAGCGATATCGTCGCTAATCTTCCGGGGATGCTGCCCGGTACCAATCCTAGAGATTACATGTCCGACGATGCACTTTTTGATACAATGGAGGTGGACACATTCAAATTCCTGCACGGGAAGCCTCTCGTCAAACCTGGTACTCCTCTAACAACGATGATGCGAAGATTCCATGATTGGTACATGGACATCTGCAGCAAGTCTGGGACAAATACTTTGACGCTGAGAGTTAAAGAGGAGCACGACCTCGTTGGAATTGATCTGTTGTCTGTTCCCTATGAGGAGTTCTTCCAGTTTTTTAATCAAAAGACCCTAGATAAAACAATCATCAGTTGCTACTGTCTGTAAGTACAACTTCTGTGTAATTAATTAAGTCTCTACATATAGCTCAGCTCTTTCATTGCATGTATATATAATTATCCTCACTAGATTATGCAGATTGAAGATCGCCGAATTGAAGAAAAGACAAATAGGTGATATTGGGTTCATTAACACAAATCTCATGGATGAATGGAATGTTAAACATGATGCCAAACAAATCAATGTGGCGGTGTAGGCCGCAGCACCCGAGATGGATGATGAAGAGGTGGCGCCAATGGTAGTAGTTGTGGCTGCCGATGTCTAATGAGATTGGTATGAAGGGAGAGACGTCTGCAATGCTGTCGGCTAGGGAGAACATTGGGTTTGGAGGGGGAGGTGTTTGGGTAGTTGTAGAGGAGGAGGTAGAGGGCGGGGCACCGGCGGCGCGGAACTCGGCCATGGAGAACAGGGGCCGAGTTGGCCGGGGAGGCGGCGTAGGTGGCGGTGCCATACCAGGTGCGGAAAACCTAGGCGTCGGATACCATGATAGTTTGAGATATTGGAGAATGATTCTTGTATTGATTGGGGCCTGAAGGGTTGTTCATATAGATTACAAAGCTTGGGCTTTAAGACTAGACTAACAAAGATAGATTACAATACGAATAGCCTTATACTCTAATAGATTACCGTCTGAGGTCTTTACTATCTTTGGCTCAAAAGCTGCCCCAAATGGTGAACGACTTGATTGCCACGACGAGACGAGCGCTAGCTGGAATACAGATCTTTTCCAACAAGTCTTTCTGCCAATGGACGCTGACACAATTCTCAATATTCCATGTTGCACCAATAACCAGAGCAACTTTTGGTCATGGAACTTTGAAAGATCGGACAGTTTTCTCTTAAGACTACATACCGCATGTTAATAACAAAGAGGCATGATGAAGATTGGCTGGAGGAGCTCCAGAGGTCGTCTGATTTTGAAGACGAGAAGGTGCGGTGGCGCAAGCTATGGAAAGTGGAGGTTCCGGCAAAATTACACATGATTTTCTGGAGGCTTTCTCGGGTTTCCGTCCCATCAGAAGATGTGCTCCACAATCGTAAAATGTGTTCCAGCAGCGCCGCTCTGTGTGTGGTACCAAAGACTCATGGAGGCACTCTCTCCTTGAGTGTTCCATGGCACGTTGTGTCTAGGCTCTTGTGGATGAGGACTTGATGAAGCCCTTGATGGTGACAACAGAAGCAAATCCTATTGCAATGTGCATTACCACATGATCAACTAATTACCAGGGCTGGTGGTCACTATGTGGGCAATCTGAACGGCTCCACGAAAAGCTATTCTTGAAGGAAACTTTCAAATACCTATAGATACTCACGAATTTGATTCATGATACATCTCAGAGCTGGAAGGACTGAAGGATCTTCAGACCACCAGACCAACAGTTGATACATAATGGAAGACTCCTCCTCTGGGCTTTGTGAAGATTAATGTTGACCGAGGACTTTCCAGGTCAGGTCGAGTAAGTGTTGTTGCTGCTGTTTGTAGGGATGCTCATGGTCTTTACCTAGGAGCGTTAGCTCTTGTTTTACCTGGAGTAACTATCCATCTATTGTTGAGGTGTTGGCATGTAGAGAGGGGCTCGCTTTGGCTATGGATCTTTTAATGCATGGGGATTGTCGAAGTGTGGTGTACGATATTGCTGCTGGACAAGGAGGGAAATATGAAGTTATCGTAAAAGAAATCTTAGTTACAAAATCTTGTTTTACTTTGTAATTTTGTCCATGAACAAATAAGCTCAAACTATGAAGCCCACAACCTAGCCCAGGTTTCCATCTTCCTTAGACTATGGTAGACATACTTGGTTTGGTCTACCTCATGATGCTTGTATACTGACGACTACCAATCAATAAAAACCTAGAGTGCTGTGCTAAAAAAGGCTCAACGGGAAGCTCGCTTGCTGTACGTTTAAAAAACCAAACAGAAGCTCGCTCCCAGTTTTATTTGTTGACTTGGCCGGTTGACCATTCACTTGGCCCATTGACGTTGATTGCCAGGTTGACCCATAGACTTTTCTATAATAACACATATTTAAATAACGTTCATGAATTTGAAAAAGTCCAAATCCATTATTTTTTAATTCATGAACAGTTTCCAAATATGCGAACTTTTCTGGATTCGTCACCCTTTTTTGAGTAAGCAAACATTTTTCAACTCGGCGAACAATTTTTGAATTCACGAATAGATTTTCAATTCGTGTATTCATGATAATTTTTTAAATCTATGAATATTTTGGGAATTCATGACATTTTACAAATCTGCGAACAATTTTTGAATTGTGAAAATTATAAAAATCCTTGAAGATTTTTTGTATTTGGAAACATTTTCTAAATCCGTTAATAATTTTTGAATTCAATATTTTTTCAAGTCATGACCTTCTTTGAATATGTGAACATTTTTATAAATTCAAGGACATTTTTTAGTTCTGTTAACAGCATTAACATTTTTTTCTTGAAACTATTAAAACATATTCAATAAAAAATTAGAATTGTATAGAGAAGTGTTGACCCGGTTCAAACAATTGCTACACATACATAGGTTTAAATATTTTGCCAACGCATTTGTGTGCAGGCCACCAAGCTAGTGTATATAAAAAATGGAAGAAAATGCTACACACTTCGTGAACACTGAAACGATAGCTGTCTTTGTTTTTCTAATCGGACATACAATAGTGAAGTCTATCATTCATACCAACATAATTTTGTTGTGTGGTACGTACTATAGTATACACCACGTGCAAATTTATTTTTCTTTAATTCTGACCTTCTTTCACAATTGACATGCGTTTCTTTCTAAATTCCCAAACCGAAAAAAGGCATGCATTTCTTTCGCGTTAATCACCTTCTCCATTTCTACTTGACGTGTGTTTCTTTCCCTATTTATCACTTGCTTTTGCCTATATGAGATCTCCCTCGCATCTCCCTAGCTCTCAGGTTTCTCGTCTCCTTCACATCTCCATAGCTAGCTAGCCTCAAGCCTAGCCCCTAGGCAGCGGTCGTCATGGAGAATGGACCTCTTGACAGCGCCGACCAGCCTACCCTGTTGACACAGCCCCCACTCCAACAGCTTCCCGACGACCTGCTCCGCCACATCTTCCACCGTCTCCCGACGAATCCAAGTGCCCTCGGATTCGTCTCCATGGCCCACAAAGAATGGCGGCGCCTCGTCCACGATAAGGAGAACTTCCTCCGTTACTTTCGCAGGGAGCACCACAGCGTCCCACCACTCCTCGGCCTCATCTGCGACGCCTACCACGGTGATCTCCACTTCAAGTCCACGCCCACCACGGGCAACGCGGTGAATCTGATGCTGCCGACGTTGGCCCATGAGGGAGGGTTCCACGCCTACGGCTGCACCCACGGCCGCGTGCTCCTCTACAGCCCCTGGGTCCCCAGCCACCACGGCGAGCTAATGGTGTGGGACCCCCTAACCGGCGAGCAAAACCTCATCCCGCCGGCGCCTGGTTTCCTCGACGGGCAGAGTTACGGTGCGGCGCTGGTCTGCGATGCGGATCACGCCCACGGCGGGGACTGCCATTCGTCGCCGTTCCGCATCGTCTTCGCGTACATCCAGTATGACAGCTGTAGGCGCTGGGGTCCACCGCCGATCCACGTCTTCGCCCGCGTCTACAACTCCAAGACAGGAAGCTGGGACGGCCGCGTGGCAGCGATCATGGACCCGGAGTTTCACTTTGGTTGCAAGCCGAGCGCCGTGGCCGGCAACGCCACTGCAGTGTATTGGATGAGTCAAGCGGAGACAAAGGTGGTAGAATTTCACTTGGAGACGCAGAAGCTGCTACTGATTGATACACCAGAGGTTACACGTGGCCTGCACTTTTTTCTCGCGCCGGCCAGGGACGGACGGTTGCGTTTGGCCGGCGCCATTGACAACTTCATTGTGCTGTTCTCGTGGGATGAAGGCGCATGGGTTAGCCATACCCTTGTTTGGCTTGGAGATTTCCTCCGGCTCCATGTCTATGCCCAGCACGAAAATGATGGCGAAGAGCTTTTGGATGTTGCTGAATACTCTGATGATGAGGACGAGGAAGAACTACTATACGCCACAATCAAATCGCCCGTCATCGGTTTCTCCGAGCAGTTGGATTGCATTTTCTTGCAGGAACAGGGTGTGTTCATGATCAGCTTGGAGTCCGGGCAGCATCAACAAGTGTTTGAACCGGGTCAACACTTCTCCGGCCCTGTTTATCCCTACTCCACCTTCTATACAGCAGGTATGTATGTACTCACTTTACACTAGATATATGGTGCTACTTTTGAGCATGTCTACCAGCATAATCCTAGTCAAATAATCTTCCTGATTTTCTTGATATGTAGAAAGGAGAAGGCAAACAGGTGTTACAAGCCGCGACATAATTGCTATCTAGGGTAGCAACTGAATTCTTTGCAGGAAGCAGAGGTTGGGGTTCGAGGACACACAAGATTGACAATGGGCGATGCTGCTGCTGGGATTCCGAGGCTCCTTTCATAACAAGATGTTCTATTTTTTAGCTCTTTCTGTTCTGGTAGATGATGCCTTGTTACCTGAAATTTGTATCGCGTGTGCGAGTCTTTTTATTATTGAATCGCACGTGTGTGTCTTGGCACTGTAATAAGCTAGTGATCTGCCCGCACATGATGGGATAGGTAGTGATCTGCCTGCGCATGATGGGAACTTGTAGTGGCTGATTGGCCAGATTGGCCAGTTACCTGTGGTGTTCTGCGTGTCTGTGTGACGCATAAACTGCTATATATGTTTCTTTTTTCAATTTCTGAATGGAAATCTGGGACAAGAGAGCTCTTTTTGTTCGAAAGAAAAACCTTCATATAGATGTAGTACATGTTGGCGCTGCCTCCTCGCATCCCCGCTTCCTCTTCCTCTCAGAACTCTCTTGTGGTTTCTATTTTCTTCTCTCAAGAACACAAGGACACACACCATGAAACAAAACCACACGCACACACACTTCACCAGGAGACAACTAGCTTTGCCTTCGCTCCTGGTGAGAACACATGTACTACATTTTTCTCTTCTCATTAGCTTGACCAAACTGATTCCAAGACTTAATAACCTGCACACACGTACTGCCAGAGCAACAACCTGCCCGGCTTCTATGCCACCTATGCATACTCCACAAACCACTAACACATGACCCGCTCTCACTCTGAAAATCACTCCAGGATGCACAAGACTAGGACATCATGCAAACGCACACGCACCAAGCTAGCCACTAACCTCACATGCAGCTAACTAACAAAGGTACTCACTCGGCTACTACTTGAACTGAGCAAACTACATGCATGCACTAGCTAACAACCCAAACACAGGCACATATCATTACCGGGTCACCCAGCTCAACCTACTTGACGTATAGCCCGTCATGCTCCAGCCTTACCACGTCTTACCGCTTCTCACGGCATCACCGTATCACACGGCACCATCGGTTATATCGTCCTCGCACGGCAGCTGGATGTCTCACCTCTATTCCGTGGACAACTGAAGCTTCATTGACCTACACCGTCGTATGACCGTCTAAACTACATGATGTGCACACATGCATGTGCCGCATGTGCACAAGGCACATGACAAGATTATCTCTAACAGTACATGTGTGGCTAATTCAGAAAATTGCTTAAACTAGAAGATACCCCGCGCGTTGCTGCGGGATTCCAAACACTTATTTTCGGATAGAATGATCATATATAAGGGGTGAAAACATTAAGATTCAGTTCCATACGAAAAACCACTATATATCAGTGCACCAAAAATTTGAGAACATACTGGATATTAATGATACCTGAAAGTAGTGTTCCCCTAAAGTAACATGAAAGTACATTGGTAATTGTATTCATAATACATATTGGTTGGCCAATTGTTCCTAGCTAGACCTAGCAACATATGAAGAGCCTGATCTCAAATCCATGCAAATTCTGCTGATTTAATATTGATAAGGATCTTGTTCCAAAAATATTTATAAGAATATACTAAGACAAAGGTATTTGAATGAACTAAAAAGAGGTGTGCCCTTGGCTGCCACATATGAGAAACGGAAGGAGGTTATTAACACCAAAAAGTTTCATTTCAAGAAACAAGCACGTGGTTTGCAAGTCTAATATGCTAATCACTTCACAGAACTTCTTCATGTCCTGGAATAGGAACACATCCAATGGGAACTTCTGGACACCCGTCCACGGTATCCCCATGGGACATTCCATCCTTTGAGCTGACTTAAACACTCCCAGCTTCAGCACCGCTGCCAAACGTCTTGGCATGGCAAATCCTGAGCTGGATCAAACATAATGATTAGTACTCCCAAGTCACAGCCATTAGCGAATGAAGAAAACAAATGAATCATAAACTTCTAAAGATCTTTCAGGCTGATAGGATGGCACTGGATGCTGTAGCACCCATCAGATCCCCTGACATGCTAAGAAGGGAAGTCAAAGGTGACCCTTCACAAAACGGACGCCAAGATTATGAAAGAAAAAGGAAACAAAAACAGACATGCCCATGCTCAGCCTTCACGCCATTGTTGATTCGCCAGCGCCGCCAGTGATTTTTTGTCTTGCCTGCATGTTTGTCCGCTCATCATTTTCCATGTCTCCGGTCGTTCGAAAGGAATATGAAAGCTGATGGCTCGGAGGAAAGTACTACCAGAGGCTCGCCGGCGAAGATGATGACGAGCAATCCGAGAAGCCAGGCTGGCTAATTGCACTCCAGCGGCTACTGCAGCTGCACACATATTCAATTTAGTCGATCTGTGCAGTGCAAATATGGGATTGATATCTCCTTGCCGAAGTAGAAATTCACTGGCGTGAGACGGGGAGGAAGACGCATGGGAATTGGGAACGTATCACGCCAGGGAGGAAGACGCATGGGAATGGTTCCGGGGAACCATGGAATTGGAACGTAGCACAATAAACCGGCCGCTCGACTGCCTCATCAATTAATCCTTTGGATTAAATGTATGAAATAGTGGGAGGATGAAACGGAAGGGCATATACGGGATTTAATGGATGGTGGCTGGAACATTATGGAAAGGACCCGATGGAAAAACACTTCATCAGGGAGTAAGCCAGCAAGCGATTGGGTGTGAGGGTGTAGTACAGAAAATAACGAAGAGGCGTGGGTGGGAATATTGCTGAGGTGAGTATATTCTGACCTGGACATGCTGCATGGGTTGCTCCTATTTAGTATTGATGATGTGCCATGGTGATGACGTGGATGGTGTGCATGTTGAGAGAATAGGTAGAAATGGGGAGCAACATCTTAAGAATGTTAGATGTATTTAATTGTCATAAGGAATAAATCCTTTTTATCCTTCCCCACCTCATAAGCATACCGGATTAAATGTCTTAACTACATGTGGCAGAAATGAGATTTTCGATAAAAATAATATATTAATGTGAAGAAGATACCAATTATACTAAGCCTCTGCACCAACATAATGACCAGAACTAGTCTAGACATTAAGGACACACACTAGCAAAAGGAAAAAAAAAGAAAAAGAGAAAAAAAAAGACCCTGCCACAATGATCAATCACTTGCAGCAATCGGACCCAAACTACCAATACAACACCCAGAACTACGGAAGAGGTGTTTCAAAGACGATGCCTCCAAAAAGGGAACAATGCCACAAGCACCGTGCATTACAAGGAAAATGAATATCCAAATGGATATTTAACATTCCCAGATAATATGTGTCATTTCAAGTGACTACTTATAATGAGTAACCGTCGTACTGATAATTAACCCGGTACGTGCAATGAGTGTGGTCTTAATTCCATAGAATGTTATATATGTGTGGTCGCCCCAATATGACATATAATATTTAATTTTTTAAGCCGCTATACAATTCCATAGACTATATTATGAAAGACTGTCATTATGTCATGGTTGTTCGTGCAAGGGAAATTTTCACGATGCATTATAAACACCAGAGCACGTGTATTATATGGGTGATCTAACGGATAAAACTAATTGGGCCTTTTTAAGTCCAAGGGTGATGTCTACTACATAACCTTCTTCTTGTAGACGTTGTTGGACCTCCAAGTGCAGAGGTTTGTAGGGAAGTAGCAAATTTCTCTCAAGTGTATGGCCTAAGGTTTATACATCCATGGGAGGCGTAGGATGAAGATGGTCTCTATCAAACAACCCTGCAACCAAATAACAAAGAGTATCTTGTGTCCCCAACACACCCAATACAATGTTAAATTGTATAGGTGCACTAGTTCGGCAAAGAGATGGTGATACACGCGAAATATGTATGGTAGATATAGATTTTTGTAATTTGAAATTGTAAAAACAGCAAGGTAACTAATGAGAAAAGTGAGCACAAACGGTATTGCAATGCTTCGAAATAAGGCCTAGGGTTCATACTTTCACTAGTTCAAGTTCTCTCAACAATAATAACATAATTGGATCATATAATATCCCTCAACAAGCAACAAAGAGTCACTCCAAAGTCACTAATAGCGGAGGACAAATGAAGAGATTATTGTAGGGTACGAAACCACCTCAAAGTTATTTTTTCCGATCAATCCATTCGGCTATTCTTATAAGTGTCACAAACAGCCCTAGAGTTCGTAGTAAAATAACACCTTAAGACACACATCAACCAAAACCCTAATGTCACCTACCTACTCCACTGTCACCTCAAGTATCCGCGGATATGATTATACAATATGCATCAGACAATCTCAAGATACTCCAATGTCACCTCAAATATCCGCGATTATGACTATACGATATGCATCACACAATCTCAGATTCATCTATTCAACCAACACAAAGAGCTTCAGAGAGTGCCCCAAAATTTCTACCGGAGAGTCAAGACGAAAACGTGTGCCAACCCCTATGCATAAGTTCACAAGGTCACTGAACCCGCAAGTTGATCATCAGAACATACATCAAGTGGATCACGTGAATATCCCATTGTCACCACAGATAAGCATATGCAAGACATACATCAAGTGTTCTCAAATCCTTAAAGACTCAATCCGATAAGATAACTTCACAGGGAAAACTCAATCCATTACAAGAAGGTAGAGGGGGAGAAACATCATAAGATCTAACTATAATAGAAAAGCTCACGATACATCAAGATCGTGCCATATCAAGAACACGAGAGAGAGAGAGAGAGAGAGAGAGAGAGGGAGAGAGAGATGAAACACATAGCTACTTGTACATACCCTCAGCCCCGAGGGTGAACTACTCCCTCCTCATCATGGAGAGCACCGGGATGATGAAGATGTCCACCAGTGATGATTTCCCGTCTGGCAGGGTGCCGGAACAGGATCCCGGTTCGTTTTTGGTGGCTACAGAGGCTTGCGGCGGTGGAACTCCCGATCTAGGTTATTTTCTGGAGGTTTGGGGATTTATAGGAGAGGTTGGCGTCGAGAACAAGTCAGGGGCCCCACGGAGAGTCCATGAGGCACAGGGGCGCGCCCTCCACCCTCATGGGCCCCACGAGACTCCCCTCCGACAACTTTTGGTTCCAGTATTTTTTATATTTTTAAAAAAAATCTCCGTTGATTTTCATCACATTCCGAGAAGTTCTATTTCTGCACAAAAACAATACCACGGTAGTTCTGCTGAAAACAGCGTCAGTCCGGGTTAGCTCTAATCAAATCATACCAAAATCATGTAAAAATATTGTAAACATGGCATGAATACATCAAAAATTATAGATACGTTGCAGACATATCAAAGGGTATTTTCAATCTAAAAGATTGTTGAACTTTAATTGGTCCAATTCAGTCCAAGGGTATTCCCGTCCTAAATTTTCCAATTCACTTAATTGCATTAACATTGCACCTAATTATAACACCACGTCATCGTGTGTGGTCATCTGAATTTGGGTTCGAGCGGTTCATCATCTCCTCTCGGGCTCTAATCTCCGGTGAACACATCGACACCCTCGATCGCCGCCGATCGCCACCGCGCGCACTCGCCGTGGAACTCCGGCTCCTCCTCCTACTCCACCCTCCATCGCACATGACCCCCCCCTCTCCCCCAGTTTATGCGGCGCCAGGTCTTCCGACGAGCCACCTAATCCCCTCCTTCCCAGGTCTGATGCCCCCTTCCCTAACGCGAGGCCAAATCATCCTCATCATCGTGCATCAAGTTTATCACGCCAGATCTTCACACCTACCTATCAGATGTAAGTGCCTAGCCATCACTAATCTAGTCTGGTCCCTTCTGCATAGTACCAATAGGTTCAGATTTGATTAGCATTTAGGATATGTGATATGAGGTTTAGGGTTTAGGGTTTGAGGAAGCTGTGACTAGATTTCGAGTGAAAGGAAGTGTAATTCGGATTTAGTTAGGACATATTGAAGGACTTACTTAGGGTTATGTGGCATGAGAAAGTTGTAAGAAGATTTGGATTCACAAAAAAGTTATTTTCGATTTAGTTAGGAGATATTTTTTAATTGAGTTTGGAGTTATTTTTTATTTAGTTAGGAGATAATTTTGAATGGAATTCTTTAGTTATTTTTTATTTGGTTACGAGATACTTGATCTATGAGGGTAGATTTATCACGGAATTTGAAGGATTAATGGAAGACTACAGTAATGAATTTAGCGAAACCTGCATACATGAAGCATTATGTGATATCCTTACATCATAGACCGAAGAAATCAAATGTTCAGTTACAGCAAGTATAATCAATCAAATATTTTTGGATTTAGTTAGGGAATATTTCATACTTACTTAGAGCTTCCGAAGGACTAAGTTAGGTACATGAATTCGATATGAAAAAATAATTGAGTGTTTAAGCAGAGTAGTGCATAATTATTTTGTATGCTATCCATCTGTAATATTGACTATCTATTTTCGTTGGCAGCATAATGGCATGGATGATAAAGGCAAGGATGATATGGACAAGGTTGATAGAGGCAAGAAAGCAAAGACATGGATGATAAGTACAATCATTTCGTAGGCATGGACCACAAAGGAATTGATGGTATGTGCATGGATTATAAGTATAATGAGGATGCATGCAAGGATGGCATAGACATGGATGGTAATGACATGGATGATGTACGCATGCAAGGGAAAGGAATTGATGATAAAGGCATGGGTGGTACAAACGTACATACAGACCTGAATGAGTATATGGAATACTTAGAGATCATGAAGAAGACTTTCAGGATTGAGGAAGAAGCCTACATGTTCTACGTAGGCTATGCGAGAAAAAAATGTTTTGGTGTTACAAAGGATGATCTGAAGTATAGATGTTCGAGACAAAATGCATACAGAAGGACATACAAGTGTTGCAAACAAGGATGCGGGCTGATGTCTACTACGCAACCTTCTCCTTGTAGACGTTGTTGGGCCTCCAAGTGCAGAGGTTTGTAGGACAGTAGCAAATTTCCCTCAAGTGGATGACCTAAGATTTATCAATCCGTGGGAGGCGTAGGATGAAGATGGTCTCCCTCAAGCAACCCTACAACCAAATAACAAAGAGTCTCTTGTGTCCCCAACACACCCAAAACAATGGTAAATTGTATAGGTGCACTAGTTCGGCGAAGAGATGGTGATACAAGTGCAATATAGATGGTAGATATAGGTTTTTGTAATCTGAAAAATATAAAAACAGCAAGGTAACTAATAATAAAAGTGAGCGTAAACGATATTGCAATGGTAGGAAACAAGGCCTAGGTTTCATACTTTCACTAGTGCAAATTCTCTCAACAATAATAACATAACTGGATCATATAACTATCCCTCGACATGCAACACAGAGTCACTCCAAAGTCACTAATAGCAGAGAACAAACGAAGAGATTATTGTAGGGTACGAAGGGCCATTTCTTTTGGGCGATTCTCCCAAAATCAACCCCCTCCTCAGCTTCTTCCAAAATCGTCACTCTATATTTTTTTTACAATCCTAGCTAATTAGACTTTAACTAAATAAGATTGTAAAAAAAAATTGAAGTGACGATTCTGGGAAAAGCTGGGGAGGGCGGCGATTATGGGAGAATCGCTCAAAAGAACTGGGCCGAAACCACCTCAAAGTTATCCTTTCTGATCGATCTATTCAAGAGTCCCTAGTAAAATAACACAAAGCTATTCTTTCCGTTCGATCTATCATAGAGTTCGTACTAGAATAACACCTTAAGACACAAATCAACCAAAACCCTAATGTCACCTAGATAATCCAATGTCACCTCAAGTATCCGTGGGTATGATTGTACGATATGCATCACACAATCTCAGATTCATCTATTCAACCAACACAAAGTACTTCAAAGAGTGGCCCAAAGTTTCTACCGAAGAGTCAAGACGAAAATGTGTGCCAACCCCTATGCATTAGTTCACAAGGACACTGAACCCGCAAGTTGATCACCAAAATGTACATCAAGTAGATCACGTGAATATCCCATTGTCACCACAGATAAGCACATGCAAGACATACATCAAGTGTTCTCAAATCCTTAAAGACTCAATCCGATAAGATAACTTCAAAGGGAACACTCAATCCATTACAAGAGAGTAGAGGGGAAGAAATATCATAAGACCCAACTATAATAGCAAAGCTCGCGATACATCAAGATTGTATCACCTCAAGAACACGAGAGAGAGAGAGAGAGAGAGAGAGAGAGAGATCAAACACATAGCTACTGGTACATACCCTCAGCCCCGAGGGTGAACTACTCCCTCCTCGTC
Source organism: Triticum aestivum (assembly GCF_018294505.1). Classification (NCBI taxonomy): domain Eukaryota; kingdom Viridiplantae; phylum Streptophyta; class Magnoliopsida; order Poales; family Poaceae; genus Triticum; species Triticum aestivum. The sequence continues at coordinate 703,291,658 of NC_057807.1, forward strand.
ATGAAGAGCGCCGAGATGATGAAGAGGGCCACCGGTGAGGGATCCCCCCTCCGGCAGGGTGCCGGAACAGGGTCCCGATTGGTTTTTGGTGGCTTCAGAGGCTTGCAGCGACAGAACTCCCGATCTATTGAGTTCCTTGATGTTTTTGGGGTATATGGATATATATAGGCGAAAGAAGTCGGTCAGGGAAGCCACGAGGGGCCCGTGAGGGTGGGGGCGCGCCCAGGGGGTAGGGCACACCCTGGACCCTCATGGCCACCTTGTTGCTTCCCTGACGTCTACTCCAAGTCTCCTGGATTGCATTTGTTCCAAAAATAACTCTCCCAAAGGTTTCATTCCATTTGGGCGCTGTTTGATATTCCTTTTCTGCGAAACACTGAAATAGGCAAAAAAAAAACAGCAATTTGGACTGGGCCTCTGGTTAATAGGTTAGTCCCAAAAATAATATAAAAGTGTATAATAAAGCCCATAAACATCCAAAACAGATAATATAATAGTATGAATACTTCATACATTATAGATACCTTGGAGACGTATCAGCATCCCCAAGCTTAATTCCTGCTCGTCCTCGAGTAGGTACATGATAAAAGAAATAATTTACGAAGTGCGAATGCTAGCAGGTGCACAAGTTTGATCAATGATAATTTCAATCGCCTTTTCTAGCATCATTATATGTCATAATAGTAGCTCATCTCATAAAACTTCTCAGGATCAAGTAACAAGCTATTCACATGTTAAAGCATAGACCATAAACTTTCTTGAAAACTAGCAAACTATGTTCTCAGTAATCAAACAATTGCAATTCATCTTATTTTCAGGAAGGGTCTATGTCAGAGCTTTGATTGAGCAAATCCCACATACTCAACTATCATATAGTCTTCCATGGTTGCTACCACTCAAAGCATATTTTTAGAACAAATAGCATCGATCGAACACAGAGAAAGATAGGGGCTTAATGTTTCGCCTCCCAACTTACTTATCATATAGATAATTGTCAACAATAATAGTTCATGATCAAATATATTTGAATGGCCATATATGCTTAGATATTTTCTCATCAGATTATGCTTGCCAACTAAAGAGTAGGTTGGAATGAGAAGGAATACTACTGACTCTTGCATAAAAGTAAAAGATAGGCCCTTCACAGAGGGAAGCAGGGATTTGCAGAGGTGCCAGAGCTCGAAGCTTTTACACAGAGATGAAAATAATTTTGAGAGGTATGCTTTCATTGTCAACATAACAACCAAGAGTTCCCAATATCTTCCATAGTAGATACAATATAGGCGGTTACCAAACAGAAAGGTAAATATTTTACTCCCCCTCCACCAACAATCACACTCCACGGCTTGTCCGAAAGAACAGGTGCCGTCCAACTATCAACAATCCTGGGGGAGTTTTGTTTAAATTATTTGCGATTTGTTTTTGATCTTTTGATCATAGGATTGGGCATCCCAGTTACCAGCCATTTTTCTCGTGAATGATGAGCGGAGTCCACTCATCGTGAGAATAACCCACCTAGCATGGAAGATACTGACAGCCGCTAGTCGCTACATGAGCGATTCGGGCATACAAAACATATTATTATTTGAAGGTTTAGAGTTTGGCACATGCAAATTTACTTGGAACGGCAGGTAAATACCGCATATAGGTAGATATGGTGGACACTCATGGAAGAAACTTGGTTCAAGGAATTTTGATCCACAAGCAGTATTCCCTCTTAATACAAATATTTTAGCTAGCAAAGGATTCTAAATAGCAAGCACCACATGTTGGAGGATCTATAAAAATATAACTTCTATACAAATATACCCAAGCATAACTCATTATGTTGTCTTCCTTGTCCAATTTCAACTAATTTTCTCAGGTTTGAAAATATTTAATGGGGCTCACAATCATAGAAGATGTCTAAGATAGTATATTTATATGTGAAATCTCTCTTCCTTTAATATTCTTTCATGAATTGTTCAAGTGACCAATACAATGTTTGCTAACCTTCAATAAATTTACCACCTCTACTTCTTAGATGTGAAGTCATTACTCCCCATGGGATAAGCATATGAAACATATATAATTTCAGATTTATGATATTCAAATCATTCAACCATTTACTCATAGGATATAAGTGAAGCACACGAGTAAATGACAAACTACTCCAAAAAGATATAAGTGAAGATCAATGAGTAGTTAAATAATATGTAGCTATGTGAAGACTCTTTCTCATTGAAGAATTTCAGATCTTGAGATTTTATTCAAACAACAAGCAAAACAAAACAAAATGACGCTCCAAGCAAAACACATATCATGTGGTGAATAAAAATATAGCTCCAAGTAAAGTTACCGATGAACGAAGACGAAGGAGGGGATGCCATCCGGGGCATCCCGAAGCTTAGGCTCTTGGTTGTCCTTGAATATTACATTGCGGTGCATTGGAGTTCTGCCGGTCTAACCTGACGTCTACTTCAAGTCTCCTGGATTGCGTTTGTTCCAAAAATAACTGTCCTGAAGGTTTCATTCCGTTTGGACTCTGTTTGATATTCCTTTTCTGCGAAACACTAAAATAGGCAAAAAAACAGCAATTTGGACTGGACCTCCGGTTAAAAGGTTAGTCCCAAAAATAATATAAAAGTGTATAATAAAGCCCATAAATATCCAAAACAGATAATATAATAGTATGAATACTTCATAAGTTATAGATACGTTGGAGACGTATCACGGGCCCTTAAGCACTTTAATAGATCCGAAAGAAAAAAGAACACCGAGTGGTCTTTCTCGGTGTGGGTGTCATGCTCTTTTTTTGGTTGAGCTACAAGATAGCAATGGCCTCTAGTTCGTCAAGAATTTTGTGGACAAGCATAACCATCTGTTTGTCCCTGCTGACCTGGCTGCCTACTTATCGACTCATCGTAGAATGACTCATGCGCAAAAGGTCGATGTCATCAAGTATGCTGTCGGTGGACTTCGAACACATCAGATTATGAATGTAATGGAGAAGAACGCCGGATGTCCCGACAAGCTTGGATTTATAGATCGGAACCTATATAACCATGTTTCAATACAGAAGTAGCACAAGATAGAAGGTAGTGATGCCAGATATTTGCTGACATATATGCTAGCATAGAGAAGAGCAGACCCGGAATTCAAATACACAACAGACAGCGAAGGCCATTTGAGGAACATATTCTGGGCTGATTCACAATCCCGGGTTGACTATGTTGCCATTGGTGGTGTCCTGTTGTTCAACAGTACATATCGGTCTAACAAGTACATGCTTCCATTTGTCCCATTTGTGGTCTGAACCATCACTGCAACACAACTTTTTTGGGGTTGGTCTAGTGTCAGACGAGACAGTTGCATCATACAAGTGGCTTTTCTTCATGTATTTTTGGAGGCAACGTCCCAGATGCCACCCATTTCAGCAATCGCCGATGGGGATGGTTCGATGGCTAAAGCAATAGCTATTGTCTGGACCGGAATAGATCACCATTTGTGCACATGGCATATCAAGGAGAATATGGTGATGAACCTCTGGAAGAAAAAGTTGGAGGAATTTAGGAAATTCATTTACTGTCGTTGGGATGTTGATGAGTTTGACGAAAAATAGGAGGCTTATAAGGTTCGGTTCAAAATAAAACCATGGGTTAACAGGATGTACGAGCTGAGATATAAATGGGTTGCGGCATACACAAAGGGTAGATATTTCCTAGGTATGGTGAGTAATCAGAGGAGTGAGTTTCTCAACTCAAGGCCTCATGTGCGCCTGAACAGGAAGATGTAAGTTGTTGATACATGTAGCATGTTGAGCACCGTGTATCCATAATGTGTAAGAATGAAGCAGCATTAGACGCAGTAGCATCACATACGATACCCTTCACTAAGCTGAGTGCACACCCTCTGGAGATTGCTGCCTCTTATATTTATACTCTTGTGATGTTTCTAGAGGTAAAGCCTCAGATTGTCGAAGGAACAAATTGGCAGGTCACAGATCGGGCGGGGTATGATGGTTTGGTCAAGTATGGAGTTTTGCACAAACTCCCATACGATAAAGTCCCATATGCCAAGGATGTTAGAGAATTGCAAGGTAAGGATGGTAAGGGCTCGGATGCTAAGGTTCCTACAGTCTTGGAAGGTAAGGATGGTAAGGACTTGCATGAAAATAAACTTGGATGGTAAGGATCCCAATGACTTTGAAGGTAAGGACGGTGTGTACTCGGATGCAAAAAACCTGGATGGTATGGATCCCAATGACTTGGAAGGTAAGGATGGTAAGTAGTTGGATGCAAAAAAGTTGGATGCACAAGGCTTGGATGCTAAGTCTGTGGATGTTAGATATCACGTGACTTGTCTCTTCAGATTAGCAAGAATGGATGCTGCAACTTGTAAATGTTTAAAGTTGAAAAGTGAGGATTACCCATGCACACATATATTTTGCATTCTGGATCATCTTGGTGTACGCACATTTCCAAAAAAATTGAGAAGAAAAGTTGGACAATGCATGCCAAGCTAGTGTTCCCTTCTTCGAGGACTATGAATACTAATGTATGGTTTGATCACATGATTACGTATCATCAACTACACAACATGGCTAGTGACGCTTTATTCCCAACCGCAGCTAGCGATTCACAGTCAGAACAGGTGATGCGGTTCCTCTGGAATATATTGGTTGATGGAGAAAAAACTGATTTGGATGAAGGCCAGAAATCATTTGTTCCTTTGTCGGCATACTACTATGCTGCTTGCGAATGATGCACTAATGACATGGAAAATCCAATCAAAATTGTTCCAAAAGAGAGACCAACTACCGAAGAATCCAACCAGATAATTAAATCTAGGCGCGAGCGGATGAGAGGAAAAAAAGCAATGAAATTAGTGCACACGTTTATCTCATTTCTCATTTCCATACATGCTTACAGTGTTAGTATGTTCTCTGGGAGAGTATTCACACATTTTTCATCAATTTATGCAGCATTTTTTTTGGAGAAATCAAAGGGCACATGGAGGAGGAAGCGAAAAGAGAATGACTTGGAGATAGAAGAAGGGACAGATTCAGATACATAAGAAGAGGAAGATTCCGATATAGAAGAAGAGGAAGATTGAAATACAGAAGAAGAGAATATTTGGATGTAGAAGATGGTGGGCTGAGTAGGGCTAGGAAGAGACCATTGAAGGATGGTAGGCTGCAAAAGGTTACGAAGAGACCATTCAAGGATGGTGGGCTGCAGAATGGCAGGAAGAAACCATTGGAGGATGCAGAAGAAGATTATGCAAAACCAAACAAGTGGACATTTAGCACAATTATGCGTAGTTAAACATGCTTTCGAATGTTGGCTGCCTATTCATCTTTGTTCAATCAATCTATGTATCATCATAAAATTTAATCTTCCAAATAACCGCCTCGATTCTTCCGAACCGTTCTTCATCTTCAGTCGTCGGTCTTGAAAAATGGTTCAACAAATCTTCTCATCTTCGATCTTGAGGATCGCCGAAATGCATTCGACGAGTTTACACATCGGGTATCCGAGGAGCCCCTTTAAGTTTCCGGCCTTTATCAATGCCTTGTTATTTTTATGCCACACCTCGGTTTTGAAGTTGTTCCCGGGCGGCAGCGTCCTCTTGCGTCCGAGCTCCAACGCCGGACTGCATTCGAGGTATCTTTTGCAGCCGAGCACCAATGCCGGACTGCTTCCCAGCTCTAACGCCGGAATGTATCCGAGCTCCAACGCCGGACTATGTATCCGAGCTCCAACGCCGGACTGTATACGAGCTCCAACGCCGGACTATGTATCCGAGCTCCAACGCCGGACTGTATCCGAGGTGTCGTAAATCACCTTGGTTCAAAGAAGTTTGAAGGAGTTTAGCCGAGCTTAATGCCGGAAATGCCCTCTATGGAGCCAGCCACTAGCGCCCGAGCTTTATGCCGGACTGCCTCCGAGGTGGTGCACCACCCCGAATGTGGGCCGATTTTTGTCAATATTTTTGATTGGTGCAATTTATTCTCTGCCGAGATACATAGCCAGTAGCCCTCAAGGTGGGTATCGGTCTAAAACCAGTGATGCGCATGAAGGATGACATAAGACCGCTGATCCCGTAGCCGCTGAGACTCAGGTTGATTTGCAAAATCGGTCTGAGGATCAAGTCCTAGCTCGGCAGAATACTTCGGGACACAAAAAGCGGCGTGCTTAGTCCTCAAGACTCAGTTTGGGTGCGGCTGACCAACCTGAGGATCAAAATCTCCTCGGAGACTGTATTACACTTAAAAATTTCTGCATTGGACAGGCAATGCAGTAGCCCCCGAGACACTGGTCGGGTGGCAACACAAGATCAGGGGATCAATGTGCCCCTTTAATATTTGTAAATAATAAGCCCGAAGCCCAGTAGCCCCCGAGCCTTAATGCGGGCACGGGTGGCCGAATTAAGGATTGATATCCATAGTAAAATCACAAATTATGTGTAATGACTCTATGTATCCAAGTACTTTACGTTATTAATGCTCGGATCCGCATTGTACAAAACTTTATTGACCGACCATCGGCTTCCACCTCCTCGGCCAATAGCCGAGGAGTGTTTGTCCTACTTTATAAAGCCTTTATGAGGGCAAAGATTTACAACAAACAAGGCAATCTGGCCATATGGTTTTATAAACAAATGTACGCGGAGAGACATGTTATATTACTGTTTAACAGAAGAAATGTCTTCCAAAGAAAATAGTCCCGCTATCGGTTCCTTTCTTTGGGTTGTCATGCTAAGCATGATCATGAAACCTTAGCTCCGATGTAAGAGCAAAATATCGAGGATTTAGTTTGGGAGGCCAGTTAATAGCCCCCGGTAGTGTTTGGCGACAGTCGAGGTCAAGCCGTAAACACTTCGGCCATTGTTATGAATGGCCTGTCGTTTAATACCGTCATCTGATCGCTGACCAGTTTACGCTTATTGTGACAGTCAGTTTTCGGCTTTCTCCACTGAGGTGCTTAACCATGTGAGCTGGAAGCACAATCGCAGTGGTTCTCCCTTTGCACACCTAGCCGAACAAAGCGGAACGTAGGAGGCAAGCGCAGGAGCCGGGCAACCCAACTATTGACCGAAGACACAATTCGAAACCGATGCATATATAGCAATATCCGAGTATGCTTTTGCCGAATCTCTAAAGGTGTCCGGCGTTGCACTGCGAGACTTGTGCTGAAAACACACAAATATTTAGAAAGTGCCATAAGCTTGGAAAACCAAAAAACGTCAGTATAAACTTGACGTTCGAACGAGATCAAGTGTTCGTGCCAATCCGAAATTGGCCTTAGCAGAAGAAGTGCTTCTGTCGTGCTTTAACATGATACATCCTCTCTTGAGACTTCAAGCGGGTCAGCCTACGGCTTCAACCTCCTATCCCGAGGGTGGAGTACTTCTCATTAGGTCAGTTTAGCAAACTAAACTCTAGCGGCTTTGAGAGAGAAATTAGGCTCCCCTGCTAGTGACCACACCCTCGTGTCGAAAAAAGGAGTGATAGATAATAATAATAATAAAACTTTGCAACGACTAAGAAGAGGAACACTTATCATAAAACGACTCATATAAATTTAAGAGCCCCCAAGTGACTTGGGTAAAAGAATGATTGCATGTACCGAAGTACTTATATCATATCTATGTTCAACCGAACTTTAAACGCGTCTTAATCGACCGTCGGCTTCTCCCTCTTCGGTCAAGGACCGAAAAGTGTTATGTACTCCATCTGTCGAGAATATCGACGGTGTTTCCAATAACCACGCAATCAGGCCATCAGGCTGTAACAGACAAAGCGCGCTCAGGGAACTTATGCTATATTACTGCGAAGTGTAAGAAGCATCTTCGAAGAAAATAGTACCCCCACCGATACCTTTCTTGGGTTCTCATTGTTATTATGAGACTTGTGCAATAGATTTTTTGTACTCATGAGTTCAGTTGTGTGCCGACCATCATTGAAAACTATAAGAGCGCTAGCTTTCGGCTTCACCCAGTCTGAGGTCCGGCTCGGATGACCCGATCGTGACAATCGCAGAGGTGCTCCCTTTACTCCCTAGCCGAACAATCGGGAACGTAGGGGTAAACACAGGAGCGAGGCAACCCAGCTTGCAAATCGCTTAAGTCAATATGGTGCATATTGTGGCGTAATACACGAACAAGGAACGAAGCCGTACAAGTATAATCATATGCAAGAGGAAAAGCTTCATGAAGGAAGCCCCCAAATGAATTGGGTATTTGAATTTATGCATCACAAACAAAGTTTGGAGAAGAAATTTTTTACAAGCAACATTTTTCCAAAAAAGTATAATGCTTGGTCGAACCGAACACAAGTTAGAAATTAAAGCTTTGAGCATGAAAGCGACTTAGCTGGTTAATGTGTTCGGTATTGATGACGCGGTCCGAGCATGATACGGGACAAGGTTCCATCCCCCAAGCCGGTTCCAAGGTGGCGGAGCGGAGAGCTCGACACGCCGAAGTGGTGACATAGCACGGTCAATGCAGACCGGCAGAGTGACGCCGAAGTCCCCAGATCATTTCCTGTGCACAAAAAATGGTGCAAACTGGAGATAATAGTAATAATGATAAAAAAATCGTTGCATAATAAATAATTTATGGAAAGTGAGTAATAAAAGAAATATGGCCTAGCGCCAAAGTCACGGGTCGGTCCGAGCTCCGGATGCGGCGTTCGCCGGACTATGTACGGAAACTGACCGAACCATCATGCGAGTATCGTTAATGCGGCCACCATTTGATGGACCTGGTTTATTTGTTGTAGCAATCCGAAGGAAGGTGATTCCCAAAATTGGGACTTGATCCGTGCACCCATTGCCTGATGGGCGATAAAACGACGGCATGGCAATGCTGGCAAAGGTTGGCACGCCGAGGCAAAGCCCTCGGTCCAGCTAACGTGACGGAGCTGGTCGGCTAGTGACGCCGAAGTGTCCGGAGTAGGTTGATGAAGAGATGGCAAAGCCCCCGGTCCATCCGAGATGTCGAAGTAGGTCGGCGTGATGGACACCAGCTTGAAGTAGCAATAGTGCGGCCCTGCCGATGCAGGTCGTGACGTGGTTGATGCCGGCTTGATGAAGCGACCGTGCGGCGATGCCGGTATGCCCGCTCCGTGTAAATCCGTTGGGCGGCGATGTTGGTAATGATTTATCCTCCGCCATGCCGGACTCTTGTTCGGCTTGCCGAGATGATGATCCAAAGAAGTTGAGCTCAGCTCAACAAAGTGACGACGTGTCTAGCGCAGGTCGGCAGCCGTGGAGCAATATTGCCGGACTGGTTTGACACCAGCATGATATTGAAGATCATGTTCAAAAGATTTTAAAGTTAGTGGGATGTGTTCGGGAACAAAACACAATACCCCATACAAAACTTCCTTCAAAAAGGATGTCCGAAATCCCGTTCGTAAAAAGGACGAACTCGGGTCGGATTTGTTTTCGCGCAGAAAGCAGATCCGAAAAGTGATGCACTAATCGGAAGGTTCCCGGAGTTTGGACGGTCGGATCGAGCTGACATTTTGAGGGGTGGTAGATACAAGAATTACGTGGTCGATCAACGGTTGGATCTTCCGCACGAGGTCCAAGCTAGAAGCTGGACACCACACCCTAAACTCGTCCAGATTCTCGTCCAGATTTGACAGGGCTCCGGTATATCGTAGATTGTCGGAGATTCCTCCATCGGAACTCGACGAAATTTAGCGTGGCTGTTGTAGACGTAATTCCGCACTATTCCAGCGAAGCAATCGTCAAAACGACGCTCGAGGAGGCGGTGACGGCGGATACAAGTTCGCTGTCCAGAAAAACAGCACGGTCGCCCGAGCGCAACGTTGACGTTGAGCCCCCGGGCTCCCTGGATGATTCCTCCATGATCTTGATAGAGATCGGAGCTGATGTTGATGAAGGCCCTCATCCGAACATGACGATCGAAGGTAGGGCGCAGTCCTTGGTCGAACCAAGGTGACCAGTCGAGCTTGTGACGAAGATGCCGAAGTCGCAGTTGATCTGCAGGCGAGCCATCGACCCTTTGCCGAACACACATCGGATCTCTCAATGAAAGCACCAATGTCGGTGTCAAAACCGGCGGATCTCGGGTAGGGGGTCCCGAACTATGCGTCTAGGCTGATGGTAACAGGAGACAAGGGACACGATGTTTTTACCCAGGTTCGGGCCCTCTCGATAGAGGTAAAACCCTACTCCTGCTTGATTAATATTGATGATATGGATAGTACAAGAGTGGATCTACCACGAGATCAGAGAGGCTAAACCCTAGAAGCTAGCCTATGGTATGATTGTTGGTTGTGTCTATCGACTAGTCTGGCCTCGGTTTATATAATGCACCAGAGGCCTAGGATAAGAAGAGTCCTGGCCGAATACGCCGGTGGGGAGGAGTCCTTGTCTTGTTCGCCAAGTCTTGTGGAATCTTCCTTGTATGCGGCAGCTGTCCGGACTGGCCCATGAGTATACGGCCATGGGGGTCCTCGGCCCAATCTAACAGATCGGGAGATGACGTGGTGAGTACCCCCTAGTCCAGGACACCGTCAGATTGACAACGCCTTGTTTCCGTTGGGTGCAAGGATTTTTTTTATTTTGTCTGCAGGTGCTGCTAACGAGGTGTTGCATGGTTCTCCTACTGCATCATCCTCTCATCTTCGAGTATATCCCAACGCAACTCACAAGTAGAAAGGACGTGTGCCCTCACTAAATATTCTTCCTCCAATTCAATATCATCCACTAAGATGATGCATTGTTGGGCATACAAAATGGAGAGCTTAAAATTATGTATAAGTAACTGAATGTACATAGAAAATGGTTGGGACAACTCTTCTGGAATCTAAATGTAGGGCATTATTTAATTATAGTACATTATGTGGTAATTTGGGTCTTGTTGTCAATATTTATTTTGGAGATAAGCACAACTCCAATACAGTATCTAGTTAGGTACAAAGTAAAGCTCATAATTACTATATGTGTACAATTGGTTCCCTGCCTGATCCATGTAAAAGAACATCTAAAAAATCAATTGAGAAAGTATCATCGCTTCCTTGCTTATTTATTGAAACTGAATCTCTTTCAGTTTGGTTAGGGAAACAATATGGATTCTGATAATCATTTTCTATTTGAGATATTTCTGTTTTCAAATGCTTCTTTTAAAGGACCATGTTCAAATGACTAACATGTGTTCTGTGGCCAAGCTATTTAACTTCTTGATTGAGGTGTTGATGGGCTGTAACTATTTGCCACTCTGAAGATCGAAAGTGTTGTTTCTTCAGGTAACATTGTACTGAGGTAAAATGATGATAAGAATCCACACTGATGTCATTGTTTGCACAGTAAAATTACTTTCTGATACACAGATCTTATTGTTATATGTGGAGATATTTTATAATGATACTTCCCTTTGACCACTGTTCAAAAAATCTTCCGATTCAACGATTTATCTCCCAATTTATCGCTACTCCTAGGGTGACAGATAAGATTATGACTTATCTTTACCGTTTATCATTTGGCCCGATTTATCGCTCTGACAAGCGATTTATCGAGAATCTACTGATAAATCGAGCCTATTCCTAGCACAGTTTTTGCCAAAACTATGTTTATTTGTGTTTTATGGACCTTGTTAAGCATTATGTACCATTGTCCTATTTTGTTTGTCATTACATAAGGATTCAGAGGCTAGTAATCAAGGAAACACTTCTATCCAATATTTTTCTGGTGTTGAATATAGCATATTTTACTGTTGGGAACCTGGGATTTGCAAAAAATGGCCGATAAATAATCGACCGATAAAATTGATTAATCGGCTGATTTCCGATTAATCTCTAATCCTGGGCTAAACGAGACGCTAATGATATAAAAGCGATATCCTCAACATTGCATTTGATAATACAGAAAATGTTTTTATTCTTGTTAATTAGATATGAATCGATGAGAAGCAATGACCAGGCTGAGTTTCTACTCAACAATTTATGGTTGATCATAAGCCTTCTTATGTAGTGTATTTTTCATTAATTCTGTGTGTCCTATGGTTCTGATATTGTTCGGTCAGGATTTAGTGTTGATTTGTTAGTAACCACGTGTGAAGCTTAGCTACCATGGATATAAGTTGCATGGATGCGCCTATGTGTAAGGGAACATATTTAAATTTCTAGGCTATGCATTTATTACTTACAAGGGCTCTTTAGATTTCTAGGCTATTGATGACCCACAAGTATAGGGGATCTATCGTAGTCCTTTCGATAAGTAAGAGTGTCGAACCCAACGAGGAGCAGAAGGAAATGATAAGCGGTTTTCAGCAAGGTATTCGATGCAAGTACTGAAATAAGTGGTAACAGATAGTTTTGTGATAAGGTAAATTGTAATGAGCAACAAGTAACAAGAGTAAATAAAGTGCAGAAAGGTGGCCCAATCCTTTTTGTAGCAAAGGACAAGCCTGGACAAACTCTTATAATAGGAAAAGCGGTCCCGAGGACACATGGGAATATCATCAAGCTAGTTTTCCTCACGCTCATATGATTCGCGTTCGGTACTTTGATAATTTGATATGTGGGTGGACCGGTGCTTGGGTGCTGTTCTTACTTGAACAAGCATCCCACCTATGATTAACCTCTATTGCAAGCATCCGCAACTACAACAAAAGTATTATGGTAAACCTAACCATAGCATGAAACATATGGATCCAAATCAGCCCCTTACGAAGCAACGCATAAACTAGGGTTTAAGCTTCTGTCACTCTAGCAACCCATCATCTACTTATTACTTCCCAATGCCTTCCTCTAGGCCCAAATAATGGTGAAGTGTTATGTAGTCGACATTCACATAACACCACTAGAGGCTAGACAACATACATCTCATCAGAATATCGAACGAATACCAAATTCACATGACTACTAATAGCAAGACTTCTCCCTTGTCCTCAGGAACAAACGTAACTACTCACAAAGCATATTCATGTTCATAATCAGAGGGATAATAATATGCATTAAGGATCTGAACATATGATCTTCCACCAAATAAACCAACTAGCATCAACTACAAGGAGTAATCAACACTACTAGCAACCTACTAGCACCAATCCCGGACTTGGAGACAAGAATTGGATACAAGAGATGAACTCGGGTTTGGAGATGAGATGGTGCTGGTGAAGATGTTGATGGAGATTGCCCTCTCCTGACGAGAGGAGCGTTGGTGATGATGATGGTGATGATTTCCCCCTCCCAAAGGGAAGTGTCCCCGGCAGAACAGCTCTGCCGGAGCCCTAGATTGGTTCCGCCAAGGTTCCGCCTCGTGGCGGCGGAGTCTCGTCCCGAAAGGTTGCTTCCTACTTTTTTCTCATCGAAAGACTTCATATAGGGGAAGATGGGCATCGGAGAGCCAGGGGGCCCACGAGGTAGGGGGGCCCGCCCCAGGGGGGGCGCGCCCCCCACCCTCGTGAGCAGGGTGTGGGGCTCCTGGCCTTCATCTTTGGCGACGATTTTTCTTTATTTATTTTAAGGTATTCCATGGAGTTTCAACACTTTTGGAGTTGCGCAGAATAGGTCTCCAATATTTGCTCCTTTTCCATCCCAGAATTCCAGCTGACGGCATTCTCCCTCTTCATGTAGACCTTGTAAAATAAGAGAGAATAGACATAAGTATTCTGACATAACGTGAAATAACAGCCCATAATGCAATAAATATCGATATAAAATCATGATGCAAAATGAACGTATCAACTCCCCCAAGCTTAGACCTCGCTTGTCTTCAAGCAAAAAGCCGATAACAATAAATATGTCCTCATGTTTAGAGGTAGAGGCATCGATAAAAATAAAATATGGACATGCAGGCATCATGATTATTCTCATAACAGCAACATATATAGATTTTTCATATGATTACTTATGTTCAACTGATGATCTTTTCACAATGCGAAAGTATGAATCAGAAACCTTATTGAGTACCAACAAATTATAACCTCAGTCATTGAAGCAATCGCAATTTATCATAACATCGGAAAGAGTCTATGTCAGAGCTTAAAAGCAAGTCCACATAGTCAACTATCACTTAGTCCTTCATAATTGCTAACACTCACGCAATACTTGTGGTTATGGAATTTTAATCGGACACAGAGAAAGATAGGGGCTTATAGTTTTTCCCCACAACCTTTTACGTCAACAATAATAATTCATGCTCCCCTACATCCAATTAGATATGTATATCATGTTCTTTCCAACACGCTGAGCTTGCCAAAGGATAAAATGAAAAAGGAAAGGTGAAGATCACCGTGACTCTTGCATAAGGTAGAGGATAATAATAAAAGATAGGCCCTTCGCAGAGGGAAGCAGAGGTTGCCATGCACTTTTATGGTTGAATGCACAAAATCTCAATGCGAAAGAACGTCACTTTATATTGCGCCTTGTGATATGAACCTTTATTATGCAGTCCGTCGCTTTTATTACTTTCGTATCACAAGATCGTATAAAGCTTATTTCTCCCACACCAATCAATCATACATATTTAGAGCAATTTTTATTGCTTTGCACTGATGACAACTTACCTAAAGGATCTTACTCAATCCATAGGTAGATATGGTGGTCTCTCATGGCAAAACTGGTTTAAGGGTATTTGGAAGCACAAGTAGTATCTCTACTTGGTGCTGAGAATTTGGCTATCATGAGGGGGAAAGGCAGGCTCAACACGTTAGAGGATCCATGACAACATACTTTATCACAGATGTAAGAAAACATAACTCATTATGTTGTCTTCCTTATCCAACCTCAACTCTTTAGCATGTTATATTTTAATGAGTGCTCCCAATCATAAAAGATGTCAATGATAATATATCTATATGTGAAACCTCTCTTTCCTTATTACTTCCTATTAATTGCAACGATGCCCAAAGCTATATTTGCCAACTCGCAACAACTTTTAATCATCATACTCTTTCTATGTGAAGTCATTACTTTCAATAAGATCAATCTGAACTCTTTGATTCTTTTATTCTTTTTCTTTTATTCACCCAAGATCATGGCAAAATAATCAAGCCCTTGACTCAACACTAAACTTTATTATATAGCTCACGGACTCGATTACAAAGAAGGATCATAAAGCAATACTCAAAACTAGATCATGCCATGACTTTATTCTACTAAATCAGGATACTACTAAAAGGATCGAACTAAGAAAGATGGTAAAGATAGGAGTTGTGATGGTGATAAGATACCGGGGCACCTCCCCCAAGCTTGGCAGCTGCCAAGGGGAGTGCCCATACCCATGCGATTATGTCTCCTTCTTTGGTGTTGGTGTAATATTCTTGGCGATGATTCCCCTCAAGATACGGTTCTCCTCCTCGAGCTTATTGACTTGCTTCTTGAGGTCCATTATTTCCTTGCGAAGCTTTCCTGTAACGGCTAAAGCTCCTTGCACCCAAGGGTGTTGCCACTAGTAGAAAAAGGGCCTATAGACCCGGTTCGTAAGGGCCTTTAGTCCCGGTTCCTGAACCGGGACTAAAGTGTCGGTACTAATGCCCCGACCCTTTAGTCCCGGTTCAACCCAGAACCGGGACTGATGGGCCTCCACGTGGGCAGTGCGCTGAGCCCAGGCAGGAGGGCCTTTGGTCCCGGTTGGTGGCACCAACCGGGACCAATAGGCATCCACGCGTCAGCATTTATGTGGCTGTGGTTTTTGTTTTTTTTGAAAGGGGGGGGGGGTTTGGGGGGTTTTGGGGGGTTAATTTAGGTGTTTCATATATTGTGCTATAGCTAGCTAATTAATAGAGAGAAGTGTCCTCTCTTTTGTCCGTGCTTGGTCAACGCTACGTACCATACATACGTATAGAGAGGACTAGCTAGACACGCTAGCTAGCTAGTAAGCAAACAGAAGATCGTCATGAACATATATGCACACAGAGAGAAGTGATATCGACCACCTCTCCTTCTCTGAGAGATTGGTCGAACAACAAGTTCTCGTATATCTATCCGACACTATCGGCTACATATATACAATAATTATCTTTTACAAATATATAATCTCCTAACATACGGACGCGTGGTCCACATAGTATTCTCCGTCTTCAGCGATCACGTGGTCAAGAAAGAATGCCGCCAATTCCTCTTGAATTGCTCGCATGCGATCTGGTGCTAGGAGTTCATCCCGCATCCGAAACATCTAATTTTAAGAAGGGGGTCAATACATATATATATATATATATATATATATATATATATATGAATGAATGAAAGTCAACACAAATGATGGTAATAAAATAAAATTGTGAATATTGTTATTTACGCACTTCATATTGTTTGTCGGAGTAGCCCCGCTCACAGGTCGTGTGGCGGATGGACTCGCAAATGTAGTATCCACAGAAATCATTCCCTTGTTCCTGCCACAACCACTTTACAAGAAATAGAGGTCAATCAAACTGATAATTAGCAAGCATGCTAAATGGTATTGATGAAACTAGCGCTTGAATCACTAGGAGATGCGTGGAATATGCTACTATATAGTACTTACTTTCGGGTGCCTAAATTGCAGGTTCTTCGGTAGTCCCGGAGCTTTTTTGGTGAATTTTCTCCAAGCCCTGCCATACAAAGAAAACAATTACTTGATATCAGAAATGAACAAAGTTGCTGATATGGTGGATAATGATCGATTTAACTTACTTCTCGAGCAGTTCAGTCATGTCCGCATACTCCTTGGGATCTTTTCGCTTCGAGTCTAAGACAGTTACTACTCCCTTCTCAAGCTTAATCTCTAGGAGAATATAGTGGTAGCTGCGCACACATGCATAACTCATCAATATTACATTACTATAACCTGGACTAATAAGGAAACCGAATATGCCACAAGACAGTAACACTTACTCGAAGAAGAAAAAATAGAATTTCCTTTCTTCTTCTCCTCTTCTTTTTCTTCTTTTTTCTTCTTATTATTTATTTCTCCTCTTCTTTCTCTCCCCTCTTCTTCTCCTTTCTTCCTCTTCTTTTTTCCTTTTTCCTCTCATTCTTTTTCTTCTTCTTCCTTCTTAAAAATACATGAAGTAGTATTGCTTGTTTTTTTAAATAATGTTCAAATAAAAATCTATGAACAGAAAACATATATATACACAGAGAACATATATACATTTTTATAAAAATGCAAAAAACAAAAAAATCTAAAAAAAAGACATATAAACAGATATACACATATACATATACTCATACATATACACATAATCAGGAAAAAACATAGCTATATTTGCAAAAAAAAGTGGGAAGAGGGGGGCGGTGCCGGCCCTGACCAAAGCGGCGCGGGGCGAGGGAGAGGCGACGGCGAGGCAGAGGCGACGGCGAGGCAGAGGCGGGGCGGCGACGGCGTCGGGGCGACGCGGGGTGGCGCGCGGCGACGGCGTCGGGGCGGCGCGGGGTGGCGACGGCGTCGGGGCGGCGCGGGGTGGCGACGGCGTCTGGGCTCGAGGGCGCGGCCGGCGACGGCGTGGGCTCGGGGGCACGGGCGACGGAGACGGCGGCGGGGCAGCCTGGCGGCGTCGAGGAGGTCCACGGCGTCGTCGGGGGGCAAATGCGCGATGAAACTGAAAATTTTCAGAAGTGTTGCTTATATACACTGAGCATTGGTCCCAGTTCGTGGCATCAACCGGGACCAATGCCACCCTTTAGTCCCGGTTGGTGCCACCAACCGGGACCAAATGCCAATTTTCAGCAGCCCAAAGGGCGGGAAGCGGCGGCCTTTGGTCCCGGTTGGTGGCACCAACCGGGACTAAAGGGGAGCATTAGTCCCGGTTGGTGCCACGAACCGGGACCAATGCCCCCTTTAGTCCCGGTTGGTGCCACCAACCGGGACCAAAGGCCGCCTGCTGCCCCGCGCCAAATGTTTAGTCCCACCTCGCTAGTTGAGAGAGCTCGAGTGTGGTTTATAAGCGCTGTTGCGCCCACCCACTCGAGCTCCTCTCAACTGCAGGCTTTCGGGCCTAACCCTGCTATCTCTGCCTGTGGGCCTACTGGGCCTCCCGCGGGCCTGAATCCTGGCCCATGGTAGGGTTTCTAGTCGTATTCAGGCCGTGGGGGCCTAGTAGGTGGCAATGTTTTTTGTTTTTTTGTTTTCTTTGTTGCTTTATTTATTTTATTTTGTTTCTACTTACAACAAAATACTTATTGTTGCTATTTTTATTTTTTTCCAGTTTTTTGGTTTTGCTTTCTGCATTATTTATTTTTTGTTGTTTGTTGCTTTATTTTTTAATTCTTTTTGCTTTTAGTTTTAGAAAAATTATAAACTTTCTGTTAGTGCCATTAGTTTTCAAATTTGAAAACACTTTTTTTGTTTTCTTTGTTGCTTTATATATTTTATTTTGTTTGTACTTACAACAAAATACTTATTGTTGCTATTTTTATTTTTTTTCAAGTTTTTTTGTTTTGTTTTCTGCATTATTAATTTTCTTTTGGTTTTTTGCTTTATTTTTAAATTCTTTTTGCTTTTAGTTTTAGAAAAATTATAAACTTTCTGTTAGTGCCATTAGTTTTCAAATTTGAAAACACTTTTTTGCTTTATTTATTTATTTTATTTTGTTTCTACTTACAACAAAATACTTATTGTTGCTATTTTTATTTTTTTCAAGTTTTTTTGTTTTGTTTTGTTTTCCAGTCAGTCTCCCCTCATACCGCGATTTAGGGAGACCTATCTTCTTAAGGCCAGGAATGAAGTCAAAAACTATATAAAAAACTACTCAGAAATAAATAGAAGAAAAAATAGTTGTGATTAACTTTACTAAAAAAATGAGCATAGATGCTTATTTTTAATGACTTATTACAACTCAGAAATAAAAAGAAAAAAAATAAATATAGCAGAAAAGAAAAAATGAGCATAGATGCGCTTATAGAGAAAACTCAACCTAAATTCATAATAAATTTCTACTAACTTCAGAGAAATTCAGTATGAATTTAGGTTAAATTCCCTGTATAAGGGCATCTATATTCATTTTGAGAGGAGCTCAACAAGGCAGAGAGGGAGGGGCTTATAAACTGGTCTGAGCCCCCTTCGGTTGGCGAGGTGGGACTAAACTCTGGCCGCAACGAGGACCAACCCTTTAGTCCCGGTTGCTGGCATGAACCGGGTCTAAAGGTCAGCATTTGGTCCCGGTTCATGCCACCAACCGGGACCAATGGTGGTGGGCCAGGAGCCAGGCCCATTGGTCCCGGTTCGTCCCGCCAACCGGGACCGAAAGGTCCGGACGAACCGGGACCAATGGCCCACGTGGCCCGGCCGGCCCCCTGGGCTCACGAACCGGGGCATCTACCCTCATCAGGTCGGCCTCCATCTCTTCCTCCGTTGCTGGCCCAAAGTGGTCAGCGTTGCTGTTTGCCCTTGGTTCCGGTGCCGGATTAGATACCCGGCTCTCCCCGACTGACTCTTGAGATGACATCTTGCTCTAATCTGCGGTAGCAACAGCTCAAAACAAAAATAGAGGAGATTTGCGTGATACGGGAGTCAAAACCTTCGGGAGAATGTATAATGAATTTTTACAGACCAAAATACGTATCGTGCAAGAAAACGGAGTCCGGAGGGCACACGAGTTGCTCACGAGGTAGGGGGGCGCGTCCAGGGGGGTAGGGCGCGCCCCCCACCCTCGTGGGGCCCTCGTGTCCTTCCCGTACTGCTAAATATTTTTCTATTTTTCTAAATATTCCAAAACGGAAATATATTGCCTTAAAAATTGTTTGGGAGTCGGTTTACTTACCGTACCACATACCTATTCCTTTTCGGAGTCTGAAACGGTCTGGAAAGTGTCCCTTATGTATTCCTCCGGGGTTACGGTTTCAATTATATTGGTTTCAACATTTATAGGATTACCTAAAATATAGTGTTTGATCCTTTGACCATTTACCACCTTCGGATTTGTGCCTTCGAAGTTGTTGATTTTTATAGCACCGGAACGATAGACCTCCTCGATAACGTAGGGACCTTCCCATTTAGAGAAAAGTTTTCCTGCAAAAAATCTTAGACGAGAGTTGTATAGCAATACATAATCACCTACATTAAACTCACGCTTTTGTATCCTTTTGTCATGCCATCTTTTGTCAAGTGAGCTAATATCAAATAACCTTTTCTCACCGGCAAGTTTGAAATCATAGTTGAGCTCTTTAATAGCCCAATATGCCTTATGTTCTAGTTCGAGAGGTAAATGACATGCTTTTCCATAGACCATTTTATACGAAGACATACCCATATGATTCTTATATGCAGTTCTATAGGCCCATAATGCATCATCAAGTTTCTTGGACCAATTCTTTCTAGACCTATTAACAGTCTTTTGCAAAATTAATTTGAGCTCTCTATTGCTCAATTCTACTTGACCACTAGACTGCGGGTGATAAGGAGACGCAATTCTATGATTAACGTCATATTTAGCAAGCATTTTACGGAAAGCACCATGAATAAAGTGTGAACCACCATCAGTCATTAAATATCTAGGGACTCCAAACCTCGGAAAAATAACTTCCTTAAGCATTTTAATAGAAGTGTTATGATCAGCACTACTAATTGGAATAGCTGCTACCCACTTAGTAACGTAATCAACAACAACCAAAATATGTGTATATCCATTAGAGGCAGGAAAAGGTCCCATATAATCAAAGCCCCAAACATCAAATGGTTCAATAACAAGTGAATAATTCATAGGAATTTCTTGACGTCTACTAATATTACCAATTCTTTGACATTCATCGCAAGACAAACCAAACTTACGGGCATCTTTGAAGAGAGTGGGCCAATAAAAACCAGATTGCAATACATTATATGCAGTTCTATATCTAGCGTGGCGTCCTCCATAAGCTTCGGAGTGGCACTTGCGTAGGATCTATTCCTGTTCATGCTCAGGTACACAACGTCTAATAACACCATCTACTCCTTCTTTATAAAGATGTGGCTCATCCCAAAAGTAATGTCACAAATCATAGAAAAACTTTTTCTTTTGTTGGTATGTGAAGCTAGGTGGTATAAATTTAGCAACAATATAATTAGCATAATCAGCATACCATGGAGTGCTACGCGAAGTGCTTATGACATTTAATTGTTCATCAGGAAAGCTATCATCAATAGGTAGTGGGTCATCAAGAACATTCTCTAACCTAGATAAGTTATCTGCAACCGGGTTCTCAGCTCCTTTTCTATCAACAATATGCAAATCAATTTCTTGCAGCAAGAGAACCCATCTAATAAGTCTAGGCTTTGCATCTTTCTTTTCCATAAGATATTTAATAGCAGCATGATCAGTGTGAATAGTTACTTTAGAATCAACAATATAGGGTCTGAATTTATCACAAGCAAATACAACTGCTAAAAGTTCCTTTTCAGTAGTAGTATAATTTCTTTGAGCATTGTCTAGAGTCTTACTAGCATAATGGATAACATTTAATTTCTTATCAACTCTTTGCCCTAGAACAACACCTACAGCATAATCACTAGCGTCACACATAATTACAAAGGGTAAATTCCAATCAGGTGGCTGAACAACAGGTGCAGAGACTAATGCTTTCTTAAGTATTTCAAACGCTTCTACACAATCATCAACAAAGACAAATGGTACATCTTTTTGTAATAAATTAGTCAGAGGCCGAGAAATTTTTGAGAAGTCCTTAATGAACCTCCTATAAAATCCGGCATGACCAAGGAAACTTCTTATTCCTTTGATGTCCTTGGGACATGGCATCTTTTCAATAGCATCAACCTTGGCTTTATCAACTTCAATACCTCTTATACCTTTGATTACTTGTAGCATGTTGAGCACCGTGTATCCATAATGTGTAAGAATGAAGCAGCATTAGACGCAGTAGCATCACATACGATACCCTTCACTAAGCTGAGTGCACACCCTCTGGAGATTGCTGCCTCTTATATTTATACTCTTGTGATGTTTCTAGAGGTAAAGCCTCAGATTGTCGAAGGAACAAATTGGCAGGTCAAAGATCGGGCGGGGTATGATGGTTTGGTCAAGTATGGAGTTTTGCACAAACTCCCATACGATAGTCCCATATGCCATGGATGTTAGAGAATTGCAAGGTAAGGATGGTAAGGGCTCGGATGCTAAGGTTCCTACAGTCTTGGAAGATAAGGATGGTAAGGACTTGCATGAAAATAAACTTGGATGGTAAGGATCCCAATGACTTTGGAGGTAAGGACGGTGTGGACATGGATGCAAAAAACCTGGATGGTATGGATCCCAATGACTTGGAAGGTAAGGATGGTAAGTAGTTGGATGCAAAAAAGTTGGATGCACAAGGCTTGGATGCTAAGTCTGTGGATGTTAGATATCACGTGACTTGTCTCTTCAGATTAGCAAGAATGGATGCTGCAACTTGTAAATGTTGAAAGTTGAAAAGTGACGCTTTATTCCCAACCGCAGCTAGCGATTCACAGTCAGAACAGGTGA
This sequence comes from Triticum aestivum, assembly GCF_018294505.1. Classification (NCBI taxonomy): domain Eukaryota; kingdom Viridiplantae; phylum Streptophyta; class Magnoliopsida; order Poales; family Poaceae; genus Triticum; species Triticum aestivum. Next base: position 703,314,050 of record NC_057807.1, read on the forward strand.
TGCGGTTCCTCTGGAATATATTGGTTGATGGAGAAAAAACTGATTTGGATGAAGGCCAGAAATCATTTGTTCCTTTGTCGGCATACTACTATGCTGCTTGCGAATGATGCACTAATGACATGGAAAATCCAATCAAAATTGTTCCAAAAGAGAGACCAACTACCGAAGAATCCAACCAGATAATTAAATCTAGGCGCGAGCGGATGAGAGGAAAAAAAGCAATGAAATTAGTGCACACATTTATCTCATTTCTCATTTCCATACATGCTTACAGTGTTAGTATGTTCTCTGGGAGAGTATTCACACATTTTTCTTCAATTTACGCAACATTTTTTTGGAGAAATCAAAGGGAACATGGAGGAGGAAGCGAAAAGAGAATGACTTGGAGATAGAAGAAGAGACAGATTCAGATACATAAGAAGAGGAAGATTCCGATATAGAAGAAGAGGAAGATTCAAATACAGAAGAAGAGAATATTTGGATGTAGAAGATGGTGGGCTGAGTAGGGCTAGGAAGAGACCATTGAAGGATGGTAGGCTGCAAAAGGTTACGAAGAGACCATTCAAGGATGGTGGACTGCAGAATGGTAGGAAGAAACCATTGGAGGATGCAGAAGAAGATTATGCAAAACCAAACAAGTGGACATTTAGCACAATTATGCGTAGTTAAACATGCTTTCGAATGTTGGCTGCCTATTCATCTTTGTTCAATCAATCTATGTATCATCATAAAATTTAATCTTGCAAATAATCGCCTCGATTCTTCCGAACCGTTCTTCATCTTCAGTCGTCGGTCTTGAAAACTGGTTCAAAAAATCTTCTCATCTTCGATCTTGAGGATCGCCGAAATGCATTCGACGAGTTTACACATCGGGTATCCGAGGAGCCCCTTTAAGTTTCCGGCCTTTATCAATGCCTTGTTATTTTTATGCCACACCTCGGGTTTGAAGTTGTTCCCGGGCGGCAGCGTCCTCTTGCGTCCGAGCTCCAACGCCGGACTGCATTCGAGGTATCTTTTGCAGCCGAGCACCAATGCCGGACTGCTTCCCAGCTCTAACGCCGTAATGTATCCGAGCTCCAACGCCGGACTATGTATCCGAGCTCCAACGCCGGACTGTATACGAGCTCCAACGCCGGACTATGTATCCAAGCTCCAACGCCGGACTGTATCCGAGGTGTCGTAAATCACCTTGGTTCAAAGAAGTTTGAAGGAGTTTAGCCGAGCTTAATGCCGGAAATGTCCTCTATGGATCCAGCCACTAGCGCCCGAGCTTTATGCCGGACTGCCTCCGAGGTGGTGCACCACCCCGAATGTGGGCCGATTTTTGTCAATATTTTTGATTGGTGCAATTTATTCTCTGCCGAGATACATAGCCAGTAGCCCTCAAGGTGGGTATCGGTCTAAAACCAGTGATGCGCATGAAGGATGACATAAGACCGCTGATCCCCGTAGCCGCTGAGACTCAGGTTGATTTGCAAAATCGGTCTGAGGATCAAGTCCTAGCTCGGCAGAATACTTCGGGACACAAAAAGCGGCGTGCTTAGTCCTCAAGACTCAGTTTGGGTGCGGCTGACCAAACTGAGGATCAAAATCTCCTCGGACACTGTATTACACTTAAAATTTTCTGCATTGGACAGGCAATGCAGTAGCCCCTGAGACACTGGTCGGGTGGCAACACGAGATCAGGGGATCGATGTGCCCCTTTAATATTTGTAAATAATAAGCTCGAAGCCCAGTAGCCCCCGAGCCTTAATGCGGGCACGGGTGGCCGAATTAAGGATTGATATCCATAGTAAAATCACAAATTATGTGTAATGACTCTATGTCTTAAAGTACATTACGTTATTAATGCTCGGATCCGCATTGTACAAAACTTTGTTGACCGACCATCGGCTTCCACCTCCTCGGCCAATAGCCGAGGAGTGTTTGTCCTACTTTATAAAGCCTTTATGAGGGCAAAGATTTACAACAAACAAGGCAATCTGGCCATATGGTTTTATAAACAAACGTACGCGGAGAGACATGTTATATTACTGTTTAACAGAAGAAATGTCTTCCAAAGAAAATATTCCCGCTATCGGTTCCTTTCTTTGGTTTGTCATGCTAAGCATGATCATGAAACCTTAGCTCCGATGTAAGAGCAAAATATCGAGGATTTAGTTTGGGAGGCCAGTTAATAGCCCCCGGTAGTGTTTGGCAACAATCGAGGTCAAGCCGTAAACACTTCGGCCATTGTTATGAATGGCCTTTCGTTTAACACCGTCATCGGATCGCTGACCAGTTTACGCTTATTGTGACAGTCAGTTTTCGGCTTTCTCCACTGAGGTGCTTAACCATGTGAGCTAGAAGCACAATCGCAGTCGTTCTCTCTTTGCACACCTAGCCGAACAAAGCGGAACGTAGGAGGCAAGCGCAGGAACCGGGAAACCCAACTATTGACCGAAGACACAATTCGAAACCGATGCATATATAGCAATATCCGAGAATGTTTTTGCCGAATCTCTAAAGGTGTCCGGCATTGCACTGCGAGACTTGTGCTGAAAACACACAAATAGTTTAAAAAGTGCCATAAGCTTGGAAAACCAAAAAACGTCAGTAAAAACTTGACGTCCGAACGAGATCAAGTGTTCGTGCCAATCCGAAATTGGCCTTAGCAGAAGAAGTGCTTCTGTCGTGCTTTAGCATGATACATCCTCTCTCGAGACTTCAAGCGGGTCAGCCTACGGCTTCAACCTCCTATCCCGAGGGCGGAGTACTTCTCATTAGGTCAGTTTAGCAAACTAAACTCTAGCGGCTTTGAGAGAGAAATTAGGCTCCCCTGCTAGTGACCACACCCTCGTGTCGAAAAAAGGAGTGATAGATAATAATAATAATAAAACTTTGCAACGACTAAGAAGAGGAACACTTATCATAAAACGGCTCATATAAATTTAAGAGCCCCCAAGTGACTTGGGTAAAAGAATGATTGCATGTACCGAAGTACTTATATCATATCTATGTTCAACCGAACTTTAAATGCATGTTAATCGACCGTCGGCTTCTCCCTCTTCGGTCAAGGACCGAAAAGTGTTATGTACTCCATCTGTCAAGAATATCGACGGTGTTTCCAATAACCACGCAATCAGGCCATAAGGCTGTAACAGACAAAGCGCGCCCAGGGAACTTATGCTATATTAGTGCGAAGTGTAAGAAGCATCTTCGAAGAAAATAGTACGCCCACCGATACCTTTCTTGGGTTCTCATTATTATTATGAAACTTGTGCAATAGATTTTTTGTACTCATGAGTTCAGTTGTGTGCCGACCATCATTGAAAACTATAAGAGCGCTAGCTTTCGGCTTCACCCAGTCTGAGGTCCGGCTCGGATGACCCGATCGTGACAATCGCAGAGGTGCTCCCTTTACTCCCTAGCCGAACAATCGGGAACGTAGGGGTAAACACAGGAGCGAGGCAACCCAGCTTGCAAATCGCTTAAGTCAATATGGTGCATATTGTGGCATAATAAACGAACAAGGAACGAAGCCGTACAAGTATAATCATATGCAAGAGGAAAAGCTTCATGAAGGAAGCCCCCAAATGAATTGGGTATTTGAATTTATGCGTCACAAACAAAGTTTGGACAAGAAAATTTTTTACAAGCAACATTTTTCCAAAAAAGTATAATGCTTGGTCGAACCGAACACAAGTTAGAATTAAAGCTTTGAGCATGAAAGCGACTTAGCTGGTTAATGTGTTCGGTATTGATGATGCGGTCCGAGCTTGATACGGGACAAGGTTCCATCCCCCAAGCCGGTTCCAAGGTGGCGGAGCGGAGAGCTCGACACGCCGAAGTGGTGACATAGCACGGTCAATGCAGACCGGCAGAGTGACGCCGAAGTCCCCAGATCATTTTCCTGTGCACAAAAAATGGTGCAAACTAGAGATAATAGTAATAATGATAAAAAAATCGTTGCATAATAAATAATTTTTGCAAAGTGAGTAATAAAAGAAATATGGCCTGGCGCCAAAGTCACGGGTCGGTCCGAGCTCCGGATGCGGCGTTCGCCGGACTATGTACGGAAACTGACTGAACCACCATGCGACTATCGTTAATGCGGCCACCATTTGATAGACCTGGTTTATTTGTTGTAGCAATCCGAAGGAAGGTGATTCCCAAAATTGGGACTCGATCCGTGCACCCATTGCCTGATGGGCGATAAAACGATGGCATGGCAATGCTGGCAAAGGTTGGCACGCCGAGGCAAAGCCCTCGGTCTAGCTAACGTGACGGAGCTGGTTGGCTAGTGACGCCGAAGTGTCCGGAGTAGGTTGATGAAGAGATGGCGAAGCCCCCGGTCCAGCCGAGATGTCGAAGTAGGTCGGCGTTATGGATACCAGCTTGAAGAAGCAATAGTGCGGCCCTGCCGATGCAGGTCGTGACGTGGTCGATGCCGGCTTGATGAAGCGACCGTGCGGCGATGCCGGTATGCCCGCTCCGTGTAAATCCGTGGGGCGGCGATGTTGGTAATGATTTATCCTTCACGATGCTGGACTCTTGTTCGGCTTGCCGAGATGATGATCCGAAGAAGTTGAGCTCGGCTCAACAAAGTGACGACGTGTCTAGCGCAGGTCGGCAGCCGTGGAGCAATATTGCCGGACTGGTTTGACACCAGCATGATATTGAAGATCATGTTCAAAAGATTTTAAAGTTAGTGGGATGTGTTCGGGAACAAAACACAATACCCCATACCAAACTTCCTTCAAAAAGGATGTCCGAAATCCCGTTCGTAAAAAGGACGAACTCGGGTCGGATTTGTTTTCGCGCAGAAAACAGATCCGAAAAGTGATGCACTAATCGGAAGGTTCCCGGAGTTTGGACGGTCGGATCGAGCTGACATTTTGAGGGGTGGTAGATACAGGAATTCCGCGGTCGATCAACGGTTGGATCTTCTGCACGAGGTCCGAGCTAGAAGCTGGACACCACGCCCTAAACTCGTCCAGATTCTCCTCCAGATTTGGCAGGGCTCCGGTATATCGTAGATTGTCGGAGATTCCTCCATCGGAAATTGACGAAATTTAGCGTGGCTGTTGTAGACGTAATTCCTCACTATTCCAGCGAAGCAATCGTCAAACCGACGCTCGAGGAGGCGGTGACGGCGGATACAAGTTCACTGTCCAGAAAAACAGCACGGTCGCCCGAGGGCAATATTGACGTTTAGCCCCCGGACATGATCTTGATAGAGATCGGAGCTGATGTTGATGAAGGCCCTCATCCGAACATGACGATCGGAGGTAGGGCGCAGTCCTTGGTCGAACCAAGGTGGCCAGTCGAGCTGGTGACGAAGATGCCGAAGTCGCAGTTGATCTGCAGGCGAGCCATCGACCCTTTGCCGAACACACATCGGATCTCTCAATGAAAGCACCAATGTCGGTGTCAAAACCGGCGGATCTCGGGTAGGGGGTCCCGAACTGTGCGTCTAGGCTGATGGTAATAGGAGACAAGGGACACGATGTTTTTACCCAGGTTCGGGCCCTCTCGATAGAGGTAAAATCCTACTCCTGCTTGATTAATATTGATGATATGGGTAGTACAAGAGTAGATCTACCACGAGATCAGAGAGGCTAAACCCTAGAAGCTAGCCTATGGTATGATTGTTGTTCGTGCCTATCGACTAGTCTGGCCTCGGTTTATATAATGCACCAGAGGCCTAGGATAACAAGAGTCCTAGCCGAATACGCCGGTGGGGAGGAGTCCTTGTCTTGATCGCCAAGTCTTGTGGAATCTTCCTTGTATGTGGCAGCTGTCCGGACTGGCCCATGAGTATACGGCCATGGGGGTCCTCGGCCCAATCTAACAGATCGGGAGATGACGTGGTGAGTACCCCCTAGTCCAGGACACCGTCAGATTGACAACCCCTTGTTTGCGTTGGGTGCAAGGATTTTTTTTATTTTGTCTGCAGGTGCTGCTAACGAGGTGTTGCATGGTTCTCCTACTGCATCATCCTCTCATCTTCGAGTATATCCCAATGCAACTCACAAGAAGAAAGGACGTGTGCCCTCACTAAATATTCTTCCTCCAATTCAATATCATCCACTAAGATGATGCATTGTTGGGCATACAAAATGGAGAGCTTAAAATTATGTATAAGTAACTGAATGTACATAGAAAATGGTTGGGACAACACTGCTGGAATCTAAATGTAGGGCATTATTTAATTATAGTACATTATGTGGTAATTTGGGTCTTGTTGTCAATATTTATTTTGGAGAGAAGCACAACTCCAATACAGTATCTAATTAGGTACAAAGTAAAGCTCATAATTACTATATGTGTACAATTGGTTCCCTGCCTGATCCATGTAAAAGAACATCTAAAAAATCAATTGAGAAAGTATCATCGCTTCCTTGCTTATTTATTGAAACTGAATCTCTTTCAGTTTGGTTAGGGCAACAATATGGATTCTGATAATCATTTTTTGTTTGAGATATTTCTGTTTTCAAATGCTTCTTTTAAAGGACCATGTTCAAATGACTAACATGTGTTCTGTGGCCAAGCTATTTAACTTCTTGATTGAGGTGTTGATGGGCTGTAACTATTTGCCACTCTGAAGATCGAAAGTGTTGTTTCTTCAGGTAACATAGTACTGAGGTAAAATGATGAGAAGAATCCACACTGATGTCATTGTTTGCACAGTAAAATTACTTTCTGATACACAGATCTTATTGTTATATGTGGAGATATTTTATAATGATACTTCCCTTTGACCACTGTTCAAAAAATCTTCCGATTCAACGATTTATCTCCCAATTTATCGCTTCTCCTGGGATGACAGATAAGATTATGACTTATCTTTACCGTTTATCATTTGGCCCGATTTATCGCTCTGACAAGCGATTTATCGAGAATCTACTGATAAATCGAGCCTATTCCTAGCACAGTTTTTGCCAAAACTATGTTTATTTGTGTTTTATGGACCTTGTTAAGCATTATGTACCATTGTCCTATTTTGTTTGTCATTACATAAGGATTCAGAGGCTAGTAATCAAGGAAACACTTCTATCCAATATTTTTCTGGTGTTGAATATAGCATATTTTACTGTTGGGAACCTGGGATTTGCAAAAAATGGCCGATAAATAATCGACCGATAAAATTGATTAATCGGCTGATTTCGGATTAATCTCTAATCCTGGGCTAAACGAGACACTAATGATATAAAAGCGATATCCTCAACATTGCATTTGATAATACAGAAAAAGTTTTTATTCTTGTTAATTAGAAATGAATCGATGAGAAGCAATGACCAGGCTGAGTTTCTACTCAGCAATTTATGGTTGATCATAAGCCTACTTATGTAGTGTATTTTTCATTAATTCTTTGTGTCCTATGGTTCTGATATTGTTCGGTAAGGATTTAGTGTTGATTTGTTAGTAACCACGTGTGAAGCTTAGCTACCATGGATATAACTTGCATGGATGTGCCTATGTGTAAGGGAACATATTTAAATTTCTAGGCTATGCATTTACTACTTACAAGGGCTCTTTAGATTTCTAGGCTATTGATGACCCACAAGTATAGGGGATCTATCGTAGTCCTTTCGATAAGTAAGAGTGTCGAACCCAACGAGGAGCAGAAGGAAATGATAAGAGGTTTTCAGCAAGGTATTCTCTGCAAGTACTGAAATAAGTGGTAACAGATAGTTTTGTGATAAGGTAAATTGTAATGAGCAACAAGTATCAAGAGTAAATAAAGTGCAGAAAGGTGGCCCAATCCTTTTTGTAGCAAAGGACAAGCCTGGACAAACTCTTATAATAGGAAAAGTGCTCCCGAGGACACATGGGAATATCATCAAGCTAGTTTTCGTCACGCTCATATGATTCGCGTTCGGTACTTTGATAATTTGATATGTGGGTGGACCGGTGCTTGGGTGCTGTTCTTACTTGAACAAGCATCCCACCTATGATTAACCTCTATTGCAAGCATCCGCAACTACAACAAAAGTATTATGGTAAACCTAGCCATAGCATGAAACATATGGATCCAAATCAGCCCCTTACGAAGCAACACATAAACTAGGGTTTAAGCTTCTGTGACTCTAGCAACCCATCATCTACTTATTACTTCCCAATGCCTTCCTCTAGGCTCAAATAATGGTGAAGTGTTATGTAGTCGACGTTCACATAACACCACTAGAGGCTAGACAACATACATCTCATCAAAATATCGAACGAATACCAAATTCACATGACTACTAATTGCAAGACTTCTCCCTTGTCCTCAGGAACAAACGTAACTACTCACAAAGCATATTCATGTTCATAATTAGAGGGATAATAATATGCATTAAGGATCTGAACATACGATCTTCCACCAAATAAACCAACTAGAATCAACTACAAGGAGTAATCAACACTACTAGCAACCTACTAGCACCAATCCCGGACTTGGAGACAAGAATTGGATACAAGAGATGAACTCGGGTTTGGAGATGAGATGGTGCTGGTGAAGATGTTGATGGAGATTGCCCTCTCTTGACGAGAGGAGCGTTGGTGATGATGCTGGTGATGATTTCCCCCTCCCGAAGGGAAGTGTCCCCGGCAGAACAGCTCTGCCGGAGCCCTAGATTGGTTCCGCCAAGGTTCCGCCTCGTGGCGGCGGAGTCTCGTCCCGAAAGGTTGCTTCCTATTTTTTTCTCATCGAAAGACTTCATATAGGGGAAGATGGGCATCGGAGAGCCAGGGGGCCCACGAGGTAGGGGGGCCCGCCCCAGGGGGGCGCGCCCCCCACCCTCGTGAGCAGGGTGTGGGGCTCCTGGCCTTCATCTTTGGTGACGATTTTTCTTTATTTATTTTAAGGTATTCCGTGGAGTTTCAAGACTTTTGGAGTTGCGCAGAATAGGTCTCCAATATTTGCTCCTTTTCCAGCCCAGAATTCCAGCTGACGGCATTCTCCCTCTTCATGTAGACCTTGTAAAATAAGAGAGAATAGACATAAGTATTCTGACATAACGTGAAATAACAGCCCATAATGCAATAAATATCGATATAAAATCATGATGCAAAATGGACGTATCAACTCCCCCAAGCTTAGACCTCGCTTGTCCTCAAGCAAAAAGCCGATAACAATAAATATGTCCTCATGTTTAGAGGTAGAGGCATCGATAAAAATAAAATATGGACATGCAGGCATCATGATTATTCTCATAACAGCAACATATATAGATTTTGTCATATGATTACTTATGTTTAAGTGATGATCTTTTCAAATTGCGAAAGTATGAATCAGAAACCTTATTGAGTACCAACAAATTATAACCTCAGTCATTGAAGCAATCGCAATTTATCATAACATCGGAAAGAGTCTATGTCAGAGCTTAAAAGCAAGTCCACATACTCAACTATCACTTAGTCCTTCATAATTGCTAACACTCACGCAATACTTGTGGTTATGGAATTTTAGTCGGACACAGAGAAAGATAGGGGCTTATAGTTTTTCCCCACAACCTTTTACGTCAAGGGTAATGTCAACAATAATAATTCATGCTCCCCTACATCCAATTAGATATGTATATCATGTTCTTTCCAACACGCTGAGCTTGCCAAAGGATAAAATGAAAAAGGAAAGGTGAAGATCACCGTGACTCTTGCATAAGGTAGAGGATAATAATAAAAGATAGGCCCTTCGCAGAGGGAAGCAGAGGTTGCCATGCGCTTTTATGGTTGAATGCACAAAATCTCAATGCGAAAGAACGTCACTTTATATTGCCCCTTGTGATATGAACCTTTATTATGCAGTCCTCTACCTTATGAATGCACAAAATCATAAGAGAGAATAGACATAAGTATTGTGACATAACGTGAAATAACAGCCCATAATGCAATAAATATTGATATAAAATCATGATGCAAAATGGACGTATCAACTCCCCCAAGCTTAGACCTCGCTTGTCCTCAAGCAAAAAGCCGATAACAATAAATATGTCCTCATGTTTAGAGGTAGAGGCATCGATAAAAATAAAATATGGACATGCAGGCATCATGATTATTCTCATAACAGCAACATATATAGATTTTGTCATATGATTACTTATGTTCAAGTGATGATCTTTTCACAATGCGAAAGTATGAATCAGAAACCTTATTGAGTACCAACAAATTATAACCTCAGTCATTGAAGCAATCGCAATTTATCATAACATCGGAAAGAGTCTATGTCAGAGCTTAAAAGCAAGTCCACATACTCAACTATCACTTAGTCCTTCATAATTGCTAACACTCACGCAATACTTGTGGTTATGGAATTTTAATCGGACACAGAGAAAGATAGGGGCTTATAGTTTTTCCCCACAACCTTTTACGTCAAGGGTAATGTCAACAATAATAATTCATGCTCCCCTACATCCAATTAGATATGTATATCATGTTCTTTCCAACACGCTGAGCTTGCCAAAGGATAAAATGAAAAAGGAAAGGTGAAGATCACCGTGACTCTTGCATAAGGTAGAGGATAATAATAAAAGATAGGCCCTTCGCAGAGGGAAGCAGAGGTTGCCATGCGCTTTTATGGTTGAATGCACAAAATCTCAATGCAAAAGAACGTCACTTTATATTGCCCCTTGTGATATGAACCTTTATTATGCAGTCCGTCGCTTTTATTACTTTCGTATCACAAGATCGTATAAAGCTTATTTCTCCCACACCAATCAATCATACATATTTAGAGCAATTTTTATTGCTTTGCACCGATGACAACTTACTTGAAGGATCTTACTCAATCCATAGGTAGATATGGTGGTCTCTCATGGCAAAACTGGTTTAAGGGTATTTGGAAGCACAAGGTAGTATCTCTACTTGGTGCTGAGAATTTGGCTAGCATGAGGGGGAAAGGCAAGCTCAACACGTTAGAGGATCCATGACAACATACTTTATCACAGATGTAAGAAAACATAACTCATTATGTTGTCTTCCTTGTCCAACCTCAACTCTTTAGCATGTTATATTTTAATGAGTGCTCCCAATCATAAAAGATGTCAATGATAATATATCTATATGTGAAACCTCTCTTTCCTTATTACTTCCTATTAATTGCAACGATGCCCAAAGCTATATTTGCCAACTCGCAACAACTTTTAATCATCATACTCTTTCTATGTGAAGTCATTACTTTCAATAAGATCAATATGAACTCTTTGATTCTTTTATTCTTTTTCTTTTATTCACCCAAGATCATGGCAAAATAATCAAGCCCTTGACTCAACACTAAACTTTATTATATAGCTCACGGACTCGATTACAAAGAAGGATCATAAAGCAATACTCAAAACTAGATCATGCCATGCATGACTTTATTCTACTAAATCAGGATACTACTAAAAGGATCGAACTAAGAAAGATGGTAAAGATAGGAGTTGTGATGGTGATAAGATACCGGGGCACCTCCCCCAAGCTTGGCAGCTGCCAAGGGGAGTGCCCATACCCATGCGATTATGTCTCCTTCTTTGGTGTTGGTGTAATATTCTTGGCGATGATTCCCCTCAAGATACGGTTCTCCTCCTCGAGCTTATTGACTTGCTTCTTGAGGTCCATTATTTCCTTGCGAAGCTTTCCTATAACGGCTAAAGCTCCTTGCACCCAAGGGTGTTGCATAGCTGCGGGAGAACAAGAGACACTCCTCCTCATATTTTCTTAAGAAAGAAATCTAACATTGGAAGGGATAACTGAGTTTAGAATAGCTGAGCTCTCTAGTTCCCCTATCGTAAACCCAGTTCGGAGGCGAGAAGTGACTTCTTGATCTTCCATGGCATCTACCCTCATCAGGTCGGCCTCCATCTCTTCCTCCGTTGCTGGCCCAAAGTGGTCAGCGTCGCTGTTTGCCCTTGGTTCCGGTGCCGGATTAGATACCCGGCTCTCCCCGACTGACTCTTGAGATGACATCTTGCTCTAATCTGCGGTAGCAACAACTCAAAACAAAAATAGAGGAGATTTGCATGATACGGGAGTCAAAACCTTCGGGAGAATGTATAATGAATTTTTACAGACCAAAATACATATCGTGCAAGAAAACGGAGTCCGGAGGGCACACGAGTTGCTCACGAGGTAGGGGGGCGCGTCCAGGGGGGTAGGGCGCGCCCCCCACCCTCGTGGGGCCCTCGTGGTCTTCCCGGACTGCTAATTATTTTTCTATTTTTCTAAATATTCCAAAACGGAAAGATATTGCCTTAAAAATTGTTTTGGAGTCGGTTTACTTACCGTACCACATACCTATTCCTTTTCGGAGTCTGAAACGGTCTGGAAAGTGTCCCTTATGTATTCCTCCGGGGTTACGGTTTCAATAATATTGGTTTCAACATTTATAGGATTACCTGAAATATAGTGTTTGATCCTTTGACCGTTTACCACCTTCGGATTTGTGCCTTCGAAGTTGTTGATTTTTATAGCACCGGAACGATAGACCTCCTCGATAACGTAGGGACCTTCCCATTTAGAGAGAAGTTTTCCTGCAAAAAATCTTAGACGAGAGTTGTATAGCAATACATAATCACCTACATTAAACTCACGCTTTTGTATCCTTTTGTCATGCCATCTTTTAACTTTTTCTTTAAACAACTTAGCATTTTCATAAGCTTGGGTTCTCCATTCATCAAGTGAGCTAATATCAAATAACCTTTTCTCACCGACAAGTTTGAAATCATAGTTGAGCTCTTTAATAGCCCAATATGCCTTATGTTCTAGTTCGAGAGGTAAATGACATGCTTTTCCATAGACCATTTTATACGAAGACATACCCATATGATTCTTATATGCAGTTCTATAGGCCCATAATGCATCATCAAGTTTCTTGGACCAATTCTTTCTAGACCTATTAACAGTCTTTTGCAAAATTAATTTGAGCTCTCTATTGCTCAATTCTACTTCACCACTAGACTGCGGGTGATAAGGAGGCGCAATTCTATGATTAACGTCATATTTAGCAAGCATTTTACGGAAAGCACCATGAATAAAGTGTGAACCACCATCAGTCATTAAATATCTAGGGACTCCAAACCTCGGAAAAATAACTTCCTTAAGCATTTTAATAGAAGTGTTATGATCAGCACTACTAATTGGAATAGCTGCTACCCACTTAGTAACGTAATCAACAGCAACCAAAATATGTGTATATCCATTAGAGGCAGGAAAAGGTCCCATATAATCAAAGCCCCAAACATCAAATGGTTCAATAACAAGTGAATAATTCATAGGAATTTCTTGACGTCTACTAATATTACCAATTCTTTGACATTCATCGCAAGACAAACCAAACTTACGGGCATCTTTGAAGAGAGTGGGCCAATAAAAACCAGATTGCAATACATTATGTGCAGTTCTATCTCTAGCGTGGTGTCCTCCATAAGCTTCGGAGTGACACTTGCGTAGGATCTATTCCTGTTCATGCTCAGGTACACAACGTCTAATAACACCATCTACTCTTTCTTTATAAAGATGTGGGTCATCCCAAAAGTAATGTCACAAATCATAGAAAAACTTTTTCTTTTGTTGGTATGTGAAGCTAGGTGGTATAAATTTAGCAACAATATAATTAGCATAATCAGCATACCATGGAGTGCTACGAGAAGTGCTTATGACATTTAATTGTTCATCAGGAAAGCTATCATCAATAGGTAGTGGGTCATCAAGAACATTCTCTAACCTAGATAAGTTATCTGCAACCGGGTTCTCAGCTCCTTTTCTATCAACAATATGCAAATCAAATTCTTGCAGCAAGAGAACCCATCTAATAAGTCTAGGCTTTGCATCTTTCTTTTCCATAAGATATTTAATAGCAGCATGATCAGTGTGAATAGTTACTTTAGAATCAACAATATAGGGTCTGAATTTATCACAAGCAAATACAACTGCTAAAAGTTCCTTTTCAGTAGTAGTATAATTTCTTTGAGCATTGTCTAGAGTCTTACTAGCATAATGGATAACATTTAATTTCTTATCAACTCTTTGCCCTAGAACAGCACCTACAGCATAATCACTAGCGTCACACATAATTTCAAAGGGTAAATTCCAATCAGGTGGCTGAACAACAGGTGCAGAGACTAATGCTTTCTTAAGTGTTTCAAATGCTTCTACACAATCATTAACAAAGACAAATGGTACATCTTTTTGTAATAAATTAGTCAGAGGCCGTGAAATTTTTGAGAAGTCCTTAATGAACCTCCTATAAAATCGGGCGTGACCAAGGAAACTTCTTATACCTTTGATGTCCTTGGGACATGGCATCTTTTCAATAGCATCAACCTTGGCTTTATCAACTTCAATACCTCTTTCAGAAACTTTGTGCCCCAAGACAATACCTTCATTAACCATAAAGTGGCACTTTTCCCAATTCAAGACAAGATTAGTTTCTTCACATCTCTGCAAAACTCGATCAAGATTTCTCAAGCAATCATTAAAAGAGGATCCATAGACGGAAAAGTCGTCCATGAAAACCTCACAAATCTTTTCACAGAAATCAGAGAATATAGCCATCATGCATCTTTGAAAGGTAGCAGGTGCATTACATAGACCAAAAGGCATACTTCTATAAGCAAAAGTACCAAAAGGGCATGTAAAAGTATCTTTGATTGATCTTTAGCTGACACAGGTATTTGAGAGAAACCAGAATAACCATCTAGAATGCAATAATGTGTATGTTTGCATAATCTTTCTAGCATTTGATCAATAAAAGGTAAGGGGTAATGATCTTTCTTAGTAGCTTTATTTAAATTGCGGAAATCAATTACCATCCTATAACCTGTGATAATTCTTTGCGGGATCAATTCATCTTTATCATTAGGGACAACAGTAATACCTCCCTTCTTAGGGACACAATGGACAGGACTTACCCACTGACTATCAGCAACAGGATAAATTATACCTGCCTCCAGAAGCTTGAGTATTTCTTTTCTTACCACTTCTTTCATTTTAGGATTCAAACATCGTTGAGGATCACGAACTGGTTTGGCATCCGCTTCCAAATTTATTTTATGTTGACATAGAGTGGGACTAATGCCCTTAAGATCATCAAGAGTATATCCAATAGCGGCACGGTGCTTCTTCAGAGTTTTCAATAATCTTTCTTCTTCATGCTCTGAAAGGTTAGCACTAATTATAAGAGGATATATTTTGTTTTCATCAAGATAAGCATATTTAAGATTATCAGGCAACGGTTAAATTCAAACACGGGATCACCCTTGGGTGGAGGAGGATCCCCTAGGATTTCAACAGGCAAATTGTGTTGCAGAATAGGTTCCTGTTTAAAGAATACTTCATCTATTTCCCTTCTTTCATTCATGAACATATCATTTTCATGGTCTAGCAAATAGTGTTCTAAAGGATCACTAGGAGGTGCGGCAATAGAAGCAAGACCAATAATTTCATCCTTACTAGGCAATTCTTCCTCACGATGTTGTTTACTAAATTTAGAGAAATTAAACTCATGAATCATATCATCCAAGCCAATAGTAACAACATTCTTTTCGCAGTCTATCTTAGCATTAGCAGTATTCAAGAAGGGTCTACCAAATATAATGGGACAAAAGCTATCTTGTGGGGAACCAAGAACAAGAAAATCAGCAGGATATTTAGTTTTCCCACACAAGACTTCAACATCTCTAACAATTCCCACTGGCGATATAGTATCTCTATTAGCAAGCTTAATTATGACATCAATATCTTCCAACTCAATAGGTGCAATATCATGCATAACTTCTTTGTATAAATCTATGGGTATTACACTAGCACTAGCACCCATATCACATAAGCCATGATAACAATGATCTCCTATTTTAACAGAAATAACAGGCACGCCTACTACAGGTCTATGTTTATCTTTAGTACACGGTTTAGCAATTCTAGCAGTTTCACCGTTGAACTGAATAACATGCCCACCGTTATTATCAGACAAGAGATCTTTAACAATAACAATATTAGGTTCTACTTTGACTTGCTCAGGAGGTGTATAAGTTCTAATATTGCTTTTACGAACCACAGTTGAAGCTTTAGCATGATCCTTTATTCTAACAGGGAAGGGTGGTTTCACAATATAAGAAGTGGGAACAATAGGATCATTATAAGTGACAGTCTTTTCTTCAACTTTAATAGGTGCAGCTACTTTTACTTCTATGGGGGGATGATATTTGAACCACTTCTCTTTGGGGAGATCAACATAAGTAGCAAAAGATTCACAGAAAGAAGCTACTATCTCAGAGTCAAGTCCATATTTAGTGCTAAACTTACGGAAAATGTCAGTATCCATAAAAGATTTAACACAATCAAACTTAGGTGTCATACTTGACTCCTTACCTTCGTCGAGATCCCAATCTTTAGATTTGCGTTTAATTCTATCCAATAAATCCCATCTGAATTCAATAGTCTTCATCATAAAAGAGCCAGCACAAGAAGTATCGAGCATGGTTTGATTATCATGAGAAAGCCGAGCATAAAAACTTTGAATAATTATTTCTCTTGGGAGCTCATGATTGGGGCATGAATATAACATTGATTTAAGCCTCCCCCAAGCTTGAGCGATGCTTTCTCCTTCGCGAGGCCAAAAATTATATATATAATTGCGATCACGATGAACAAGATGCACAGGATAATATTTTTGATGAAATTCCAATTTCAATCTTTTGTAGTTCCATGATCCCGTACCATCACATAGCCAATACCATGTCAATGCATCTCCCTTCAAAGATAAAGGGAAGACCTTCTTCTTGAAAACATCATCGGGTATACCTGCAAGCTTAAATAATCCACAAACCTCATCCACATATATTAAGTGTTCATCAGGATGCTTTGTTCCATCTCCTACAAAATTATTAGCTAGCAATTTTTCCATCATACCCGAAGGAACTTCAAAAGGAGTTTCATTTTCAATAGGTTCAGTAGGTTGAGGAGCAACTCTTTGCTCTACTGGACGGGGTGAAGATACCCCGAACAAGCCCCTCAGAGAATTACTTTCCATAGTAACAAGTGACAGTAAATTTCAGCACACTATATAAATTTTTCCTTACCAAATTCCACCTACCAAAGGCGCTACACTCCCCGGAAACGGCGCCAGAAAAGAGTCTTGACGACCCACAAGTGTAGGGGATCTATCATAGTCCTTTTGATAAGTAAGAGTGTCGAACCCAACGAGGAGCAGAAGGAAATGATAAGCGGTTTTCAACAAGGTATTCTCTGCAAGTACTGAAATAAGTGGTAACAGATAGTTTTGTGATAAGGTAAATTGTAACGAGCAACAAGTAACAAGAGTAAATAAAGTGCAGCAAGGTGGCCCAATCCTTTTTGTAACAAAGGACAAGCCTGGACAAACTCTTCTAATAGGAAAAGCGCTCCCGAGGACACATAGGAATATCGTCAAGCTAGTTTTCGTCACGCTCATATGATTCGCGTTCGGTACTTTGATAATTTGATATCTGGGTGGACCGGTGCTTGGGTGCTGTTCCTACTTGAACAAGCATCCCACTTATGATTAACATCTATTGCAAGCATCCGCAACTACAACAAAAGTATTAAGGTAAACCTAACCATAGCATGAAACATATGGATCCAAATCAGCCCCTTACAAAGCAACGCATAAACTAGGGTTTAAGCTTCTGTCACTCTAGCAACCCATCATCGACTTATTACTTCCCAATGCCTTCCTCTAGGCCCAAATAATGGTGAAGAGTTATGTAGTTGACGTTCACATAACACCACTAGAGGCTAGACAACATACATCTCATCAAAATATCGAACGAATACCAAATTCACATGACTACTAATAGCAAGACTTCTCCCTTGTCCTCTGGAACAAACGTAACTACTCACAAAGCATATTCATGTTCATAATCAGAGGGATAATAATATGCATTAAGGATTTGAACATATGATCTTCCACCAAATAAACCAACTAGCATCAACTACAAGGAGTAATCAACACTACTAGCAACCTACTAGCACCAATCCCGGACTTGGAGACAAGAATTGGATACAAGAGATGAACTAGGGTTTGGAGATAAGATGGTGCTGGTGAAGATGTTGATGGAGATTGCCCTCTCCCGATGAGAGGAGCGTTGGTGATGATTTCCTCCTCCCGGAGGGAAGTGTCCCCGGCAGAACAGCTCTGTCGGAGCCCTAGATTGGTTCCGCCAAGGTTCCGCCTCGTGGCGGCGGAGTCTCGTCCCGAAAGGTTGCTTCCTGTTTTTTTCTCATCGAAAGACTTAGGGGAAGATGGGCATCGGAGAGCCACCAGGGGGCCCACGAGGTAGGGGGGCGCGCCCCGGGGGGGCCCCCACCCTCGTGAGCAGGGTGTGGGCCCCCTTGCCTTCGGCTTTGGCGACGATTTTTCTTTATTTATTTTAAGGTATTCCGTGGAGTTTCAGGAATTTTGGAGTTGCGCAGAATAAGTCTCCAATATTTGCTCCTTTTCCAGCCCAGAATTCCAGCTGCCGGCATTCTCCCTCTTCATGTAGACCTTGTAAAATAAGAGAGAATAGACATAAGTATTGTGACATAACGTGAAATAACAGCCCATAATGCAATAAATATCGATATAAAAGCATGATGCAAAATGGACGTATCAGCTATGCATTTAGTAAATCATCGTTCGAGAACAAAATCTTATGTCCTTTCAAAAATCATTGGCCGAGAATCAAGTGTTGTGTGTGATACTCTTATGTTTTGTATTTTCAACAATGTACTCATATAGTGTGTCCTTTGTAGGAGGAAAAATGGCAAGTGCGAGTGGAAAAGGTAAAATTGGCGGGGTCATGGAGGACCAACCGAAAGTAGTAGAGTATGAACTAGTGAGAAGTAGGAACCTTGAAGAAAATGAGAGACGGATGGAAGTGATACGCAAAAAAGAGCTATTGTGCGGTAAGATATGGAAGCAAACCGCAAACCAAAAAGAAAAGAAAGGTATGTAGCTTCCATCACATCTATTTTCTCCGCGAAGAAGAAAATGTAGCTTCCAGCACTAATCCGTTTATGCAGGAACCCTCCCACACACGTATAAGTATGAATGTAGGACGTGTTTTGAGGTCTAGTATAACAAAGATCATGATTAGGTACACCCTGCACATCAGCCTTCCGAAGCAAGCCATACTGCTAAGTCAAAACTATAGTATATTCATCCACACATTTTCATTTTTGGTGGAATGTAAATATAGGTAGAACATGCAGCAGTACAAACACAATTTGCTAAAGTCAGTGATATAGGTTCTATTCTATTCTGAAAATAGAACATCTGAAACACATGTGCTCTATGTGATGGCTTAGTTCCTCCCTGGTTTTCCTTTTTACATTCTTCCTAATTTACTAAACCTTCTAGTTATGTTACCTGGCCTAGACCTCCACATGTGTGTCTATGTGATGGTTTAGTTCCTCTAGAGATTACCTTGAAAATTGGAACTTCAAAGTCTTCCCTGACTTGGCTACATTAATATTTTACATAGTAATTAGATGTTTTGCTCTCTGCTGATTACAATAATTGAAGTGCATTGCAGTTGTGTCATTATTTTAAAAAACATTGCCTTCTATGTACCTTACTACTCTTAATTGGGTTTCTATGTTATGTCACTAATTTTGTCGATGAAAACATAGAGCAAAGCTATTTGGATGTTGCTCGCCTAGATATCATGTGGTGATCGTTGTTGTCGTAGTGATGTGGTGTAGTCAGCATGCGTTGTGCAGTTTAAGTTTTGAATATTATGCATGAGCTACTTTTTAACTCCTTTGATTGCTAATTATCCTGAAACATACGAGCATGAGAAAAGGAGGTGTCCTTTTGTTATGCTATTTTTTGGTTGAATTAACTTACTTCTGTTTCTCTCCCCACCTTTAGATCCACAAAGTAGCATCTAGATCTCCTATCCTGCCCGTCAAATCCGAGTTATACTCATATGAAACTAGATCTCCCTTTCTTACCTCATGCAACTAGATCTCCTTGTACAACATTAGTTATGCCCTTTGTTATATTTATAATGGGGCATCGTATTATTAACTGATTTTTATTCTCTATATACTGAATGAAAAGGAGGTATTTTATGTTTTTATTCTCTGTTTTGCACAAGTGGCGGGTAATTGTTTCCTTGAAATTTATTATCTGGAAGCAATAGCAAGGATACATGAGGGTACTTAAATGCTAGGAAATAAAATATCTTTGAACACCAAAGTTGAGAACCTACTTTTGTAACTAGACTTTTAGTGTTGCCGCTATCGTGAACTATATGCAGCATAGAGCATTCTAATTATTCTTCTGCATTGTTCCCTATCCCGACTGTTGGGGAACGCGGTAATTTCAAAAAAATTCCTACGATCACTCAAGATCTATCTAGGAGATGTATAGCAACAAGAGGGGGAGTGTTTCCATGTACCCTCATAGACCGGAAGCGGAAGCGTTTCAATAACGCGGTTGATGTAGCCGAACGTCTTCGCGATCCAACCGGTCCAAGTACCGAACTTACGGTACCTCCGCGTTCAGCACACGTTCAGCTCGATGACGTCCGTCGTAATATTGATCCAGTTCAGGACGAGGGTGAGTTCCGTCAGCACGACGGAGTGGCGACGGTGATGATGATGTTACCAGCGCAGGGCTTCGTCTAAGAACTACGATGGTATGATCGAGGTGTGTAACTGTGGAGGGGGGAACCGCACACTATTGGGAGAGAAACTTGTGTGTTCTAGGGTGCCCCCCTGCCCCCGTGTATAAAGGAGCAAGGGGGAGGCCGGCCGGTCCCTGTAGGCGTGCCCCAAGAGGGGAATCCTACTAGGACTCCAAGTCCTAGTAGGTTTCCACCAAGAGGGAGAGAGGGGGAAGGAAGGAGAGGGAGAGGGAGAAGGAAAGGGGGGCGCCGTCCCCCTCCTAGTCCAATTCGGACCCAAGGCGGAGGGGCACGCGGCCTGCCGTAGCCGTCCCTCTCTCTCTCCACTAAGGCCCATCGAGGCCCATTAGTTCCCCCGGGGGTTCCGATAACCCTCTGGCACTCCGGTTTTATCGAAAACTTCTCCGGAACACTTCTGGTGTCCGAATATAGTCGTCCAATAAATCAATCTTTATGTCTCGACCATTTTGAGACTCCTCGTCACATCTGTGATCTTATCTGTGACTCCGAACAAACTTCGGTCATCAAAAACACATAACTCATAATACATATCGTCATTGAATGTTAGGCGTGCGGACCCTACGGGTTCGAGAATGATGTATACATGACCGAGACAGATCTCCGGTCAATAACCAATAGCAGAACCTGGATGCTCATATTGGCTCCCTTTGTCATCGGTATGTTACTTGCCCGTCATTCTATCGTCGGTATCATCATAACTAGTTCAATCTCGTTAGCGGCAAGTCTCTTTACTCGTTCCGTAATGCTTCATCCCGCAACTAACTCATTAGTCACATTGCTTGCAAGGCTTATAGTGATGAGCATTACCGAGAGGGCCCAGAGATACCTCTCTGATACACGGAGTGACAAATCCTAATCTCGATCTATGCCAACCCAACAAATACCTTCGGAGACACCTGTAGAGCATCTTTATAATCACCCAGTTACGTTGTGACGTTTGATAGCACTCAAGGTGTTCCTCCGGTATTCGGGAGTTGCATAATCTCATAGTCTAAGGAACATGTATAAGTCATGAAGAAAGCAGTAGCAATGAAACTGTAATGATCATAATGCTAAGCTAACGGATGGGTCTTGTCCATCATGATCATAATGATGTGATCTCGTTCATCAAATGACAACAAATGTCTATGGTTAGGAAACATAACCATCTTTGATTAACGAGCTAGTCAAGTAGAGGCATACTAGGGACACTATGTTTTGTCTATGTATTCACACATGTACGAAGTTTTCGGTTAATACAATTCTAGCATGAATAATAAACATTTATCATGATATAAGGAAATATAAATAACAACTTTATTATTGCCTCTAGAGCATATTTCCTTCACCGACAACTACAGTAGTGTAGGCTGATGTGATAGGATGTATGATTGATGTAATTGCATCTCAGTAAGAGCAATTTGGTGCATAGTATATTGGTCCCAGCCTACTTGCTGTAAATACCTGATTTTGGTGGATTTTGTTCATGGATTTGATTATACAATCTAAATCCACTGTGAACTACTAAAAATCTGTACATCTATTAAAAGAGTCATAGTTATATATATTTAGTTTTCAGTTGTATATTTATTTTTTTGGAAGCAAGTGTTGGATTATGGGCTACTGGTACCTATGTACAGTAACTTAAGTATGTCCCAGGTACACTATATGCTCAGCAATCGTACAAACTAAATTATGCAGTTCCTTTCGAATGGATAGACAAAAAGTGGACAGAGGGCTTCTATGCCACATCCATGGCTACTACTGGAAGTCGATTGGCGGTTTTCATCTTGCAATGCTACATCTATAGGTTAGGTAGGTGTATTCCTCATTGTATGTTGTTGTGTGGGCGCATTGCACATGTGAATCCTGTCTGCATTCAATTACATAAATTAGTTTAAAATTCTAATAATCAAGACTTTAACTTTTGTTGGATGTAAACATAAGGAATAGACACAGTGAACAACGAAGCCAACAATCCGCATCAACTGGATGTTGTAGTTTTCATTATGTACACCTGATGTATCATCCTTTCATCTTTTCGTTGCCCTTCTATAAACCTGGTGTATGGTGTCTTAGTGCTTAGAACAGACTGAAGTGTATGTACGTGACAATTAGTTAATGGAACAAAAATGTTTGGTACACTTAATTAATATATATTGTTTTGGTGATTATGCTTTAGAACACATGAACTATATGTATGTGACAATCAGTGCCATATGTTAATTAAAGTTGTGGGTTGCTAAACAAAATGTTCATCAATTGTTGGTTAGTAAAAGTAAACATCGTCTGATTGTTGGTCGGCAAAACAAACCCCGTCTAATGGTCGGTCAGGAAAGGCTAACACCAAATCCAACAAAATGTTGGTCGGGAAAGAATTACCCATCAGGCAGTCGGCCGGTAAAGGCCCATGACTACACCAATGGAATATTCGTCGGGAAAGGCCCATGGCAGGCCCAAGAAACTGTTGGTCGGGAAAAATAACGCTTAGCCGTCAAGCAGTCGGTCAGGAAAGATATGTCAGTAGGGAAAGGGCTTTCCCATCTAGACATTTCCTAACATACATGGTCGGTCGGCAATAGTCTTCCCTGACCGACTGTTGGTGGGTGAAAGTTGTATTTCTAAACAACCTGGCTATCAGGGATGTAGTGTTGTGGTGTAGTGACTTGAAAACTTCAGCACACAAAACTCAACAGAAATCTCGTGAGATTCGTTAGTACAATAGACAAATCATAAACTTTAGGTACTCCCTCTGTTTCTAAATAGAAGCCCCTTTAGAGATTCCAATGTGGACTACATAGGGAGCAAAATGAGTGAATCTACACTCTAAAATATGTCTATATAAATCTGTATGTAGTCATTATTGGAATCTAAAAAAAGACTTATATTTAGGAACGGAGGGAGCACTCTTGTAAAGTCATTCATAATTAATCTTGCATAGCACCTACTTTATCATAACTTCTCCATGACTTATACCCCCGATATAATCCATAACATCATTAAAATAAGCACACCATGCAAATAAAAAATAGTCTAAAACAGAATAGTATGTAATGATCTGAACAAAAACTATACTTCTGTAAAGCCAAAAATTCTGAAAAATTAGGAAAACATGGGCAATTTATATATCTATCATGTATAAAAAATTCATATCAAAATCATGTTCCATCAAATTATACTAATTCCTGGACTATGAGTAAAAGTTTCTGTTTTTTCACAGTGTCAAGTCAACTATCATCCAAATCGTCACAGTGGCTTTACTTGTCACAAGCACCAACTACAATATAAAAACACAATAATTACAGTAGAAATAATCATGTCGTAACACCAAATAGAAAGAAAAGAAAAAAATCTAATATAGCTATTGGGTTGCCTCCCAAGAAGCACTATTGTTTTACGCCCCTAGCTCGGCGTAATGCACTGTTTCAAGTATTTTCATCATCCTTCAAAGTAATTCCATAGGTAGCTCTTATAGTAGATTAATATGGTAAGTGTTCCATCCCTTTCTTTAATGGAAATTGAAACCTTATATTTCCTTCTTTCATATCAATAATGGCACCTATGGTTTGTAGGAAAGGCCGACCAAGTATTACAGTACATGATGGATTGCATTCAATATCAAGCACAATAAAATCCATGGGGAAGTAATTTATATTAGGAAGTATGAATGAGTACATCATTTATTCTACACAATGGGTTCTTAATAGTCGAATCCGCTAAATGCAAGTTAAAATTGACTCATCTCCAGTCCTTTTTTCATCAAGTTCTATATTACTAAACAAAGATTGATAATAACCGGGTGGAATCACTTCTTCTAGGAATTCTTGCTTAGCTCTTATTTTAGCGATTCTTTCTCCACTTTCATTCATGGGGTTAGTTGGATAGACTTTAAAGATTCAGTAGCACCAATTTTATGTGGCATCATTTTAATTTTAAGAGTTTCCACATCATGAGCAATTCTGTCCATATTTCTAGCCATATCATGAACTTTATGTAGTTTTTCTTCTACCGTGGCATTAGAAATATTTTGAGAACTAATAAATTCTTTATTGTTGTTCTCAAGATCAGTAGGTATCCTACTATTATTCTTATATGAATTACCATAATTATTAGAGGGATTACTGGGATACGACCTAGGATTGAAATTCCCTTGATATGCATTGTGGTTGAAATTATTTATAGCGACAAAATTCACATCAATAGCATCATTATTTTTCTCTATCAAAGTAGATAGTGGCACATAATTAGGATCAACATGAGCATTCTTACTAGCAAACATATGCGTAAGAGCATCCATTTTCTCAGTCAAAGTAGAAACTTCTTCGAAGGGGTTTACCTTCTTACCAGTTGGAGCGCGTTCGGTGTGCCATTGAGAATAATTTGTCATCATATTATCGAGAAGCTTCGTGGCCACTCCCAAAGTAATTCCCATAAAGGTATGACCTACAGGAGATTCTAGAATATTTCACACAAAGTTTAGTCCCGCATAATTTTTATGTATTATCATCTGTAAGCTTAATCCATCAGTGTGACAGTTTTTCATCACTAATTTTATTCTCTACCAAGATTGTGCAACATGTTCTTGCTCAAGTTGCTTAAAGATCATGATTTGATTTCTAAGAAAAATAATCTTAGTGGGAGGAAAACACTTGGCAATAAAAGCATCCTTACATTTATCACATGAATCAATAGTATTGCGAGGCAAGGATGAAAACCAAGTTTTAGCACGACCTCTTAGCTAGAAAGGAAATAATTTCAACTTAACAATATCACTATCAACATTTTTTTTTTCATATCACATATTTCAACGAAGGTATTAAGATGGGATACCGCATCTTCATTACGATTTCTAGAAAAGTGTTATTTCATAACAAGGTTTAGCAATGCAACATTAATATCATATGACTCCTCACTAGTGGCGGGGGAGCAAGTGGAGTACTAATAAAATCACTGTTATTAGTATTCAAGAAGTCACACAACTTAGTCTTTTCTTGAGACATACTGACAAAGAAAACAAGCAAAGCAAAATAGTTTTTTTTGTTTTCAATTTTTTAAAGAAGTGGAGGGAGATGAAAAAGAGAGGCGAATAAACAGTAGAGCAAGTAATTAATACTTTGTCAGAAGGAACTTGTAGGTATTTTTATGATGCCCCCCCCCCCCCCCCCGCCGGCAACGGCGCGAGAATTTTTTTTGTTACTTATGAGCTGCATTGGGATTTTCCCTGAGAGGAAGGGTGAAGCAATATAGTAGTTGATACATTTCCTTTAGTGAGAACCATGGTTATCGAACCAACACGAGAACCAAGACCAAATACTTGCACCCAACACGGGCAAGAGAGTTGTCGATCCCCTTGAACCTATTACTTGCAAGGATTAAATCTGGTAGTAATACATAGATAAATTGAGAAGTACAATAAAAAAGAGTAAAATTGCAGCTAGGTATTTTTGGTGTTAGTAATATGATAAAAGTAGACACGGGGGCCATAGTTTTCACTAGAGGCTTCTCTCTCGAAACATAGCATATGGTGGCTAGACTAATTATTGTTGGTCAATTGCTACAAAAGCGCATAGTTATGACGATATTCATGACAATGATCATGTATATATGCATCACATCATGACATGTAGACCTAAATGATTCTACATCTACTTATATTGCTCCACCAATCGACCGCTATCTAGCATGCATCTGGTATTAAGTTCATAACAAACAGAGTAACGCTTTGAGCAAGATGACATGATGTGGACAGAATAAAATCAAGCAATATAATTAAACCATGTCGTTTTACCCTTGATGGAAACAATACAAATATGTGACTCACTACCCCTACTGTCACTGCGTGAGGAAACCGCAAGACTGAACTCTCTATAAAGAATCTCTCCCACTGAAGATAAATCAATCTAGTTGGCCAAACCAAATGGATAGGTCGGAGCAAAATACAAAGATATAACAATCATGCACAATAAAGTTCAACAAAGACTACATTACTTTAAATGAATATTCAAAATTATAAACACACAATTCATCGGATCCCAACTAACATACCGCAAAAAAATTACATCGGATAGAACTCCAAGGAGCTCGAGGAGAACATTGTATTGAAGATCAAAGAGAGAGAAGAAGCCGTCTAGCTACTAGATATGGACATGTAGGCATGTGGTGAACTAATCATACACCATTGGAAGGGCAGCAAGGTTGGTGTAGAAGCCCTCCATGATCGATTCCCCCTCCAGCAGAGTACCGGAAAAGGCCTCCAGATGGGATCGCGAAAGAACAGAAGCTGGCGGCGGCGGAGAACTTGTTTTTGGGTGGCTCTATGTTGGTTTTGGAATTTATGGGAATTTATAGCGCTGGAATTAGGCCAGTCGGAGCTGCATGGGACCCAGGAGCTCAGTTCGTGCCCCCTGGTGGCGCATCGTGTGAGCTTGTGGCTCTCCCGTAGTTCTCCAGGCCTCCTCCCGAACGTTCTAGGTTCCGTTCTCGTCCAGAAAAAATCACTGTAAAGTTTCATTGTGTTTGGACTTCGTTTGGTACTGATTTCTGAATAGCCAAAAACAAGCAAAAAACATAAACTGGCACTGGGCACTTAGTTAATAGGTTAATCCCCAAAATTATGTAAAATTGTATAAAAAGTATCTAAGATTGGTAATATAATGGCATGAAACAATTAAAAACTATAGATATATTGGAGACGTATCACCCATGTTGCGCTGATGGGTGGCGCCTGAAGCAAGATGTTGTGGTGATTGTTTCCCCTTTAAGCATGGCGGGCGGCGTCTACAACAATGTGTGATGGTGGTCAGGGTCCCTTGCAGCACGTAGATGCCCTTTGCAGCATGGCGGCAGTTTTTATTCCTTCAACGTATCATGCATGGCATGGTTTCTTCCTTGGATCATGCTACGCATCTGCCGACTGATCTTTTGAGAAGATCAACCAGGCCGCAAGCTGTTGGACCCACCGATGACAGTCGTTTGATCCTCGTCTACTAGATGACGGGTGTTTGTAATAGTATTCATGTTGTGCTCAGAGGTTTACAACATGATACATGTTACGCTCAGAGATTTGCAAGACAAGTTCTTTACAATAGTAGCGATGTTGCGCTTGGAGGTGTACAACATGGCCGATGATTGCACTAGCTTGGCAAACACCTGACGGTTTTGGATGAGTTTCCAACTTGAGTCTTGTTGTGCTCCCTTTTGAAACATCTGGTGGGTTTAGACGAGTTTGCAACATGAGCAAGTTGCACTTGGGGGTTTGCAACATGAAACATGTTGCGCGGATGGGTGTGGCACCTGAAGTAGGATGTTGTGGTGGTTGTTTCCCCTATAAGCACGGCGGGCGGCGTCTACAACAACGTGCGATGGTGGTCAGGGTCCCTTACAGCACGGAGATACCCTTTGTAGCGTAGCGGCAGTTTTCATTCCTTCGATTGCCCTTGCAGCGAGGCGGTCAACTTGAAGCGCTGGCTCCCCCCACCCACCATCAGAGCTGAGTTGTAAAAAAATGGATGATGGCATCTATAATGTATCGGCACCTCGCAATGAACTGGCAGGCTTTTGTAGCAGCAACAGAGCACCTGAGTCTCGCAAATGGCCCGTTGGCCTTTTGCATTAGCTCCCCCAAAGCAAGATAGATTTGCTGTTGGATTGTGTGAAGAGAGGGGAATTGGATGGAAGAAGAAAGAATTTTCTAGAGATAATGTAGGGGGCACGTCGCTGGTTAGATGGAACAACGAACAGGTCGGTGGATGCATCGGTCAAGCGCGATCCAAATGGTTGCATGTGATTAGTCAGTTGAATCTAAGAATTTCACTTATTCGTTTCCTAGATTCAATGAAAAATGGAATTGCATAGAGCGATAGTCTTCATATAATTAAGGTTTTTTTAATAGTCTTCATATAATTAAGGTTTTTTATGATTTGTATAGAGAAAAAGTCTTCATATAATTAAGGTTTTTTAAAATTCAAAGAATAACTACAGATACATAGGGTTAAATATGTTGCCAACGCATTTGTGAGGGCCACCATGCTAGTAGTATAAATAAAAAAATGAAAGAGAAAGGTACACACTTTGTTCATAGTAAAATGTTAGTGCTATTTGTGTTTCCACTCGGCCATACAATAGTGAATAGGGAATATCCTCACAGAACAGTGGAACACTATATAATACTCCGTCGCGTTTCTTTCTAAATTCAGAAAACGAAAAAAAGGCATGCGTTTCTTTCGCGTTCATCACCTTCTCCATTTCTACTTGATGTGTGTTTCTTTCCCGTTTTATCACTTGCTATTGCTTATATGAGATCTCCCTCATATAAGCATCTCCCTACCTCTCAGGTTTCTCCTCTCCTTCCCATCCCTAGCACTCAGGTTTCTCCTCTCCTTCCCATCTCCATAGCTAGCCAGCCTCAAGCCCTAGCCGTAGGCAGCGGGGCGAGATGGAGAATGAAACTCTTGACAACGGCGACCAGCCTAGCCCGCTGACGCAGCCACTCCAACAGCTTCCCGACGACCTGCTCCGGGACATCTTCCACCGCCTCCCAACGGATCCCAGTGCCCTGGCATTCGTCTCCATGGCCTACAAGGATTGGCGGCGCCTCGTCCACGACGAGGAGAACTTCCTCCGTCCCTTTCGCGCGGCGCACCAGAGCGTCCCACCACTCCTCGGCCTCATCCCCAACGCCTACTACGGCGACGTCCAATTCAAGTTTACGCCCACCACGACCAACGCGGTGGAACTGATGCCGCCGACGTTGGCCCACGACGGATGGTTCCGTGCCTCCGGCTGCACCCACGGCCGCGTGCTCCTCTACCGCGCCTGGGAGTGGGACAACAACCACCACGGGGAGCTAATTGTGTGGGACCCGCTAACCGGCGAGCAGAACCTCATCCCGCCTGCACCTGGGCCTGGCTTCCACCACGGGCAGAGGTGCGGCGCGGCTCTGGTCTGCGATGCCGATCACGCCCACGGCGGGGACTGCCACTCGTCGCCGTTCCGCGTCGTCTTTGCGTACAGCCAGTATGACAGCTGGAGGGAAGGTCTGGAGGGTCCGCCGGCGATCCACATCTTCGCCCGCGTCTACAGCTCCAAGACAGGAAGTTGGGACGGCCGCCTGGCAGCGACCATGGGCGAAGAGTGCCACTTGGGCTGGAATCCGAGCGCCGTGGCCGGCAACGGCGCTGCTGTGTACTGGATGACTGAAGTGGATAGGACGGTGGCAGAATTTCAGTTGCAGACGCAGAGGCTGCTACTGATTGATACACCGGAGGTCATACCCGGCCACAACTTTTTTCTCACACCGGCCATGGACGCGCGGTTGCGTTTGGCCGGCGTCATGGATAACTCCGTCATGCTGTTTTCGTTGGATGAAGGCGCCTGGGTTAGCCGTACGCTTGTTAGATTTGAAGATTTCCTTCCGTTCCATGCCTATGCCGATTACGAGAATGGTGGCGATGGGCTTTTGTATGTTGTCGAGTACTCGGATGATGAGGACGAGGAAGACCTACTAGACGATGACACAGTGAAACCGCACGTCATCGGGTTCTCGGAGCAGCTGGATTGCATTTTCTTGCAGGCAGAACCGGGTGTATTCATGATCAACTTGGAGTCCGGGCAGCATCAGCGAGTGCTTGAACCGGATCAACGCTTTTACGGCTCTGTTTATCCCTACTCCGCCTTTTATACACCAGGTACGTATGTACTCTTACTTTACACTAGACATATGGTGCTAGTTTTGATCATGTCTACCCGGCACCAACATAATCTGTATCAAATAGTCTTCCTGATTTCTAACTGGATTATGTATTGGGATTGTACTCCCTCCGTTATTATTTAGTTCGCATATTAGCTTTGGTCAAAGCCAAGCTTTACAAACTTTGACCAAGTTTATAAACACAAATATTAAGATATACAATAACAAATCAACAACATTAGATTTATTATTGAATGTACTTTCACATCGTATAGATTTATTATGATAAATGTCTATATTATTTTCTATAAACTTGGTCAAACTTTACGAAGTTTGACTTCAGTCAACTCTAATATGCAGAGTAAATAAAAACGGAGGGAGTATGTAGAAAGGAGAAGCCAAACAGGTGTAACAAGCCGCGACAACGATGCTCTCTAGGGTAGCAACCGAATTCTTCACAAGCAGAGGTTGGGAGCCGAGGGACACACAGGATTGACAATGGGTGATGCAGTTGCT
Organism: Triticum aestivum; assembly: GCF_018294505.1. NCBI lineage: Eukaryota > Viridiplantae > Streptophyta > Magnoliopsida > Poales > Poaceae > Triticum > Triticum aestivum. The sequence goes on from NC_057807.1 coordinate 703,344,848, forward strand.
GGGATTCTGAGGCTCCTTGACCTTGAGTATCAAGATGTTCTATTTGTTAGCTCTTTCTATTCTGGTAGATGATGCCTTGTTACCTGAAATATGTATCGCGCCTGTGTGTGTGTGTTGGCACTGTAATAAGGTAGTGGTCTCCCGGGGCATGATGGGAACTTGTAGTGGCCGATTGGGCAGTTACCTGTGGTGTTTTGTGCATCTGTGACACTAAAGTTCTATATTTGTTTGTTTTATCGGTTTCTTAATGAAAATCGGGGGTGGAGAGCTTTTTTATTCGAAAGAAAAACCTTCATATGTAGTACATGACTGCTAATTAAGAAAATTGGTTAAACGTATTTAATTGTCACAGGGAATAAATCCCTTTTTATCCCTCCCCATCTTATAGGCATAACGGATTAAATGTCTAAATTACAGGTAGACGATGTCTTAGAAGGAAAATGAAAATCCAATGGATATGTAACATTCCAAGATAATATGTGCCATTTCAAGTGACTACGTATAGCGACTAAAAGTTGTAGTGATAATTAACCCCGTACATGCAATGAGTGTGGTCTTTTTTGAAAAGGAGTGAGTGTGGTCTTCGTTCCATAGAATGTTGTATATGTGCGGTTGCGCCAGTATGACTTATACTCCCTCCGTCCCAAAATAAGTATCTTGAGCTTAGTACAAATTTGTACTAGAGTTAGTATAAAGTTGAGACACTTAGAGATTTGATAATGCAGTAGCAAAGAATGTGTATTTTTGTGTCCTCCCGTGTAGATGCACCATCAGTAGTCATTAACAGGCAGGAACAGCTAGACACAGTTTTTTTACACGGAAAATCAAAGTACCAATTAAACTTCTCATATTTCTGTATACAAATGAAATTCAATAAAGTTTTCAACACATGTATGTGTTTCTACACCAGCTCGCTCCCAGTTTCAAATTTTAGCTGTAATTTTTTTCCATGAATTTGTGAATGGTACACTATTCTTGCATCCAAAACATCTTTTCCAGTTTGAACAGGAGCAACATCATAAGTTCCTGGGATTCAAAAGGAACTTTAGACTAAAAATACTGCAAAGTTATGAGGAAGACCAAGCAATCTTCAGGCATCTATACCGCATACAAAATGAGCTCAAGACAGCGAGTTAATTAGGCACCAACGCTGTCTATGCCTATCTGAAGGAGTCGAACATCGACAAACCATGTGTATGCGCATCGACATAGTGCTCAATAAAAATTACTACTCTTGTATTCAAATTGAGCATCTCGAAAAGCTCCGTTTTTCACTTGTACAAGCATGTGTTGATAAACCGCCCATTCACTGCTGTAATCACAGTATCCTTCATTTTCGAACTTGTTTATCACTTATGCCTTTAAGACAAAGAACTAGCGAAGTCAACTTGTTTTGCTGATAGCGTACGAATGACTTAAACGTTACCTTTTTGAGATTGTCTGATTGCATTCAATTTGATGTAGCACGTCACACTGAGACCAATTTTTCTAATCATCTTGTAATTTTGAGACCAACAGGTGTAACAAGCCGCGACAACGATGTTTTGTAGGGTAGCAACCGAATTCTTCACAAGCAGAGGTTGGGAGTTGAGGGACACACAGGATGGACAATGGGTGATGCAGTTGCTGGGATTCTGAGGCTCCTTGAGTGTCAAGATGTTCTATTTGTTAGCTCATTCTATTCTGGTAGATGATGCCATGTTACCTGGAATATGTATCACGCATGTGTGTGTGTGTGTGTGTGTGTGTGTCTGTGTGTGTGTGTGTGTGTGTTGGCACTGTAATAAGGTAGTGGTCTCCTGGCGCATGATGGGAACCCGTGGTGTTTTGCGCATCTGTGACGCATAAAGTGCTATATTTGTTTGTTTTATCGGTTTCTTAATGAAAATTGGGGGCGGAGAGCTCCTTTATTCGAAAGAAAAACCTTCATATGTAGTACATGTGTCGCTAATTAAGAAAATTGGTTAAACATATTTAATTGTCACAGGGAATAAATCCCTTTTTATCCCTCCCCATCTTATAGGCATACCGGATTAAATGTCTTAATTACAGGTGGACGATGTAAAGGAAAATGAAAATCCAATGGATATGTAACATTCCAAGATAATATGTGCCATTTCAAGTGACTATGTATAGCCACTAAAAGTTGTAGTGATAATTAACCCCGTACATGCAATGAGTGTGGTCGTTTTTGAAAAGGAGTGAGTGTGGTCTTAGTTCCATAGAATGTTGTATATGTGTGGTTGCGCCAGTATGACTTATATTATTTAAGAAAAAAAATTGAAGGCACTATACAATTCGATAGACTATATTATATTCCCGCCGCTCCTAAATATAAGACATTATGCTACGCGGATTTGTGCAACTAACAAAATCGAACTTTACTAACAATTTTTTTGCGAGAATAAAAACATAACTTTACTAACAATTAACTAATGGAAAGACAACCGAAGCAGCATGTTCCAGCTGCAGCCAGAGAGATTTGATATGCAGTAGCAAAGAACGTGTATTTTTGTGTCTTCTCATGTAGATGCACCATCAGTAGTCATTAACAGGCAGGAACAGCTAGACACAAGTTCTGTACAAGGAAAATCAAAATACCAATTAAACTTCTCATATTTTTGTATAAAAATGAAATTCAGTAAAGTTTTCAACACATGTATGTGTTTCTACACCAGCTCGCTCCCGGTTACAAATTTTAGCGGTAATTTTTTCCATGAATTTGTGAAAGGTGCACTATTCTTGCATCCAAAGACATCTTTTGCAGTTTGAACAGGAGCAACTTCATAAGTTCCAGGGATTCAAAAGGAACTTTAGACTAAAAATACTGCAAAGTTATGAGGAAGACCAAGCAATCTTCAGGCATCTATACCGCATACAAAATGAGCTCAAGACAGCGAGTTATTTAGGCACCAACGCTGTCTACGCCTATCTGAAGGAGTCGAACATCGACAAACCATGCGTATGCGCGTCGACATAGTGCTCAATGAAGATTACTACTCTTGTATTCAAATTGTGCATCTCGAAAAGCTCCGTTTTTCACTTGTACAAGCATGTGTTGATAAACCGCCCATTCACTTCTGTAATCACAGTATCCTTCAGTTTCGAACTTGTTTAGCACTTATGCCTTTAAGACATAGAACTAGCAAAGTCAATTTGTTCCTGATAGCGTACGAATGACTTGAACGTTACCTTTTTGAGATTGTCTGATGGCATTCAATTTGATGTAGCACGTCACACTGAGACCAATTTTTTTATTCATCTTTTGCCGAGAGCCAAACAGTGCTACTCTGTAAAATAAAGTAACTTCACGGCCGGCTGGTTCCGTCGTGTCTTTGCCGAGTGCACCTCTCGTCATAGTAGCTCCAGCAGCTCCCAGTGCATAGACCTTTGCCGAGAGCCACCGGCAAACTTGTGATTCCCGAGAGCGGCGCTTGATAAAGGTTATCTGACAGTTTTGTTTTTCTGCCTCTTCTTCGTCGTATCACTGCTTGGAAAACAGATATACAATACATAAAGTAGTCTTTTAAGTCTGAGAGTTTATAACAAACTCACATACGCATTATATAAATAGTTCACACAAGCTTCATTTGAAGTCACAAAGAAGTTCGCTAGTACAAGTGGTTACATAGTAAACAACAAAGTGGTCAATGCATGTCTACATGCGACCACGTGATAAAAGCAACACCACAATTATGATGAACTGAAAGATAATTATCAAGTTCCTCCATCCACTGAACCCGAAAAGCTGTTTCTGGCTTGCACCATTGCCTAATTCAGGTTTTCTCTTCTGGTTAAGCACATACTAATTGTAATGATACTCTGCCTTCTCTCTGCTTGAACGAGTCGTGGATGCTGCCTTCGTAAGGAAGCACTTGTTCATTGCATTCAGACCATAGTGGAGGACCAAGCGTCTTCTGGAATGATGGTCGGTGGACTCAATGGCACCGGGTCGTCTCTCTCCTTACGTGGTGGGGCCTTGCTCCCCTTAGTTGACCAATTCTTCTTTTTCAGATCCTCAAAATACTTAATTAGGATCAGCGGCGGGTTCTTCTCAATGAGTGCTGCCAAGAGATCATCGGTGCTCTTCTCCTCGACCAAGGAGTCGACCCTAAAGGAAGCTGCATTGTCGGAGGAAGCCATAACCGCAAAATCGATCGGCGCTAACACCTTCCATCACACAACGAAAAATAACAAAAGAGTCGTTTTCTTTCCTCCAAGAACACCATACATTTCGACTTTCGGTGATGGTCAAGCTGGGCAAGTCCATCGTGCATGACAAAGGTATATCTTAGGGCGAACTTGCCCAGACTGACCGCCATCTTTAGAATTTGATTTCTCTTCCTCCCGAAAACATCTCTCATCTGTCACTTACGCAAAATACTACAAGAAACTAATACAAGAAAAATACAACAAGAAACTACAACAAAAAACTACTAAAAAATACATGCATCCATGGATTCAACCATCCTTCTATGCATCCATCTACACATTCGTACATCCATCTTAAAAAAAATTCAAAAAAAAATACTACGAAAAATCCATGCATTAATACATACATTCATACATGCATGCATCCATACAACAAACCATGCATCCATACATCCATGCATCCATACAAAAATCCATGCATCCATACAAGCTCAGGGGAGGGGGGAGACGAAGCTCACCGAGGGGACGAGGCAGCTCGGGGAAGGTGGCGCCAATGTGGTGTGGGGTCCCGGGGGGTGGGGGCGTCGACGGGATGGGGGGCACTGGCGGGCTGGGAGGGCGTCAGCCGGATGGGGCGTCATCAGGGTGTGTAGGTCGCCGGCGGGCTGGGAGGCACTGGCCGAAGCGGGGGGTAGGGGCGATGGTGGGGTGGAGAAGCCGGTGGGGTGAGGTTGAGGGTGGTGGGCGGGAAGAGAGAAAATATGAGCAAAAAGACACCACAGGGAGAGTTTAAGTGTCCCGCGAACCATTAGCGAGCGTCTGTCGGTGCTGCTCTCGGTAGCGGTATAAACCCTAGATCTAGGGTTTATACCTTTTCGAAGATCCCCTCACAGTAAAGGATAATACATACCCTAGATCTAGGTTACCCATTTACCGAGAGTCGCGCTTGGAATATTCACCAATGTCGAGAGACGCTCTCAGATATGACAGGGCCCCTCCGCAAATGGCCTACGCATGTCGCAAAGACATCACGTAGGATTTTCCATGCCGCTACTAGGCATGATTTCATGTTCCTCCTTGCAGATCTGCAATTTACGACGGGGAAACCCTAGCGGTGCAATAAATGTCTCAAATATTGCACGCGGGTCCGGAAAATGCGGGGGTTGGCACGTGTCATGTGATGGCCTCCTTTGAGAGCACGAGAAGTTTCAAGGCCAATGGAGCAACAGGACCAGCACTTCCTTCACAAACCTGACATGTTCCCTCTCGGTGCCAGAGACTAACTCGGAGATGATGCGGTTTACAAGCGTTCTGTTGGGGATATAACGCCCTGGCCATATCGAGTCGGGCCATCCAAGTGGTGACCGATGAGCAAGACTCAAGATGGGCCATGACGTTTAAGATCTCAAGACCTGCAGGGTGGTTCATAGAGTGGGCCGACTCGGGGCCCGGTACCTGAGGACGGCGGCTCATGGCCCAGAAGTATAAGTCGCCACCTGAAGTTTCCTTACTTGGGGAACAAGATAAGTGGGAAACATACTAGATCACGGATCATAGTATGACCCGGACTCTATTGTAAGCCCAGGGCCTTCACCTATATATAAAGGGGAGCCCTTGAGGCGGAAAGACTAAGTTACAAGCTCTCCTGTACTAGGTTAGCCAACTTGCACCCTTGTAATCGAGATCATCATCATCGACACCAATCAAGAAGGAAGTAGGCTATAACCTTCATCGAGAGGGGCCGAACCTTGGTAAACCCTTGTCTTTCGATTCCGATCAACCCCGTTTAAGCTACTACCTCATGGCGATGGCCTCACGACTAAGTCCTTTCACGAGGACATCTGCCGTTACAAAATCACCACACGTCATGAGTGGAGGATTATTTGAAATGTGCCCAGAATTTTACCACATCCTGCATGGGCCGTGTCATGACACCGTGCCAAATCCCAAGCAATTCCACCATCGTACGATTTCCTGAGGATTTTAACGGCTGCATCAGGCATGCCACCGAGGTAATTTTGCACCCCGGTTGCAGAGCATGCACCTCCCTCATGACCACGTGGCTTACGCATGTCGCAAAGACATCATGTAGGATTTTCCATGCCGCTTCTGGGCATGATTTCATGTGCCGCCTTGCAGACCTGCAACTTCCGGTGGTGAAACCCTAGCGGTGCAATAAATGTCTCAAATATGGCACATGGGTCCAGAAAATGCGGGGGCCTGACACTTGTCATGTGATGGCCTCCTTTGAGAGCACGAGAAGATTCGAGGCCGGCGTATCAACATGACCAGCACTTCCTTCACAAACCGGACACGTTCCTGATACATCTCCGTCGTATCTATAATTTTTGATTGTTCCATGCCAATATTCTTCAACTTTTATATACTTTTGGCAACTTTTTATACTATTTTTTGGGACTAACATATTGATCCAGTGCCCAGTGCCAGTTCCTGTCTGTTGCATGTTTTATGTTTCGCAGAAACCCCATATCAAACAGAATCCAAACGGGATAAAAACGGACGGAGAATTATTTTGGAATATTTGGGATTTTCCGGAGGAAGAATCAACGCGAAACAGTGTCCGAGGTGGCCACGAGACAGGGGGCACGCCTGGCACTCTCGTGGGACACCTGTAAGGCGGTTGACGCTCTTCTTTTCCGCAAGAAAGCTAATTTTATGAGAAAAATCTGGGCGAAAGATTCACCTCAATCGGAGTTACGGATCTCCGGATATAAAAGAAACAATGAAGGGGAAGGATCTGAGAACGCAAAAACAGAGAGATAGATCCAATCTCGGAGGGGCTCTCACCCCTCCCACGCCATGGGAGACAAGGACCAGAGGGGAAATCCTTCTCCCATCTAGGGAGGAGGTCAAGGAAGAAGAAGCAGAATGGGGGGCTCTCTCCCCCTTGTTTCCGGTGGTGCCGAAACGCCGCCGGGGGCCAACATCATCACCGCGATCTTCACCAACACCTCCGCCATCTTCACCAACATCTCCATCACCTTCCCCCATCTATATTCGGCGGTCCACTCTCCCGCAACCCGATGTACCCTCTACTTGAACATGGTGCTTTATGCTTCATATTATTATCCAATGATGTGTTGCCATCCTATGATGTCTGAGTAGATTTTCGTTGTCCTTTTGGTGGTTGATGAATTGCTATGATTGATTTAATTTGCTTGTGGTTATGTTGCTTTCCTATTGTGCCCTCCGTGTCGCGCAAGCGTGAGGGATTCCCTCTGTAGGGTGTTGCAATACGTTCAAGATTCTTTTATGGTGGGTTACTTGAGTGACAGAAGCATAAATCCGAGTAAGGGGATTGTTGCGTACGGGATAAAGGGGACTTGATGCTTTAATGCTATGGTTGGGTTTTACCTTAATGAATCTTTAGTAGTTGCGGACACTTGCTAGAGTTCCAATCATAAGTGCATATGATCCAAGAAGAGAAAGTATGTTATCTTATGCCTCTCCCACATAAAACTTGCTATCGGTCTAGTAACGTAGTCAATTGCTTAGGGACAATTTCACAACTCCTACCACCACTTTTCCACACTCGCTATATTTACTTTATTGTTTCTTTATCTAAACAGCCCCTAGTTTATATTTACATGCTCTTTATTTTCTTGCAAACCTATCCTATCACACCTACAAAGTACTTCCAGTTTCATACTTGTTCTAGGTAAAGCGAACGTCAAGCGTGCGTAGAGTCGTATCAGTGGCCGATAGGACTTGAGAGTGTATTTGTTCTACCTTTAGCTCCTCGTTGGGTTCGACACTCTTACTTATCGAAAGAGGCTACAACTATCCCGTATACTTGCGGGTCATCAAGACCTTTTTCTGGCGCCGTTGCCGGGGAGTCATAGCGTGGGGTGAATATTCTCGTGTGTGCTTGTATGCTTTATCACTAAGCAATTTTTATTTGCTGTTCTAAGTTGTTCTCTATCTTTAGTTATGGATATGGAACGCAAAATACCAAAAAAATTAGGTGTACTTGCTACTCATAGAGATGGGGTAACTCCTAAAACCCCCGATGCTCATTATGTTCAAGATATTATGTACTACTTTGATAATCCTGAGAAAACCCCATCCAACTTTATATTGGGAGACATGTTGGATCAACGTGAATACTTTAGGCATTATCGCTCGACACAAAAAGGGAAACTATTATGGGATCAATTATTATGTTGTGTTGGTATGCCCGGGATCTATGCTTGAGATATGATATTACTTGTCACTCTAGGATGAAGGCTCCACACCTTCCCTTTTCATGCAAATTTAATGATAATGAAACCTTAGCTTCTTATGCTAATGGTATATATGATTATTATGATGTGGAACAAATAGAAGAATTTGTTGCTTTTAAGGCTGCTTATGAAATTGAATCTTTGTTTGAAAAGTATGAAGCTTTAGATGATGATGTTTATAGGCCTGAAAATCTTGCTATACTTAGATATTGCTATGAAAATTATGAATACAATTACTACATTAATGCATTTATTGAGAAAGTCTCCGCTGTCCAAGAAGAGACTAATATTTTGCAGGAAGCTATGGAAGAAGAAATTGATGAAACTGTGAGCTCATTGGATGAAAAAGATGATGAGGAGAGCGAAGAACAAAAGGAGGAAGAGCGGATTGATCACCCGTGCCCACCTTCTAATGAGAGTAACTCTTCAACTCATGCATTGTTTAATTTCCCCTTCGTGCTTATCGAAGGATGATTGCTATGGTGATTGCTATGATCCTATTGATTCTCTTGAAATATCCCTTTTTGATGATGCTTGCTATGCTTGTGGCCAAGATGCCAATATGAATTATGCTTATGGAGATGAACTTGCTATAGTTCCTTATGTTAAACATGAAATTTTTGCTATTTCACCCACGCATGATAGTCCTATTATCTTTTTGAATTCTCCAAACTACACTATATCGGAGAAGTTTGTGCTTATTAAGGATTATATTGATGGGTTGCCTTTTACCATTGCACATGATGATTTTGATAGATATAATATGCATGTGCTTGCTGCTCCTACTTGCAATTATTATGAGAGAGGAACTACATCTCCGCCTCTTTATGTTTCCAACATGATAGAATTGCAAGAAAATGTTTATACTATGCATTGGCCTTTACTTTGTGTGCATGAATTGTTCTTTTATGACATGCCGATGCATAGGAAGAGAGTTAGACTCCGTCATTGCACGATATATGTTACTTCGTGCTCACTACTAAATCACAGATCATTGTTAATTAAAATTGGCTTTGATATACCTTGGGATCCGGGTAGATCCATTACTTGAGCACTATATGCCTAGCTTAATGGCTTTAAAGAAAGCGCTGCCAGGGAGACAACCCGTAAGTTTTAGAGAGTCATTTATTTCTGTTGAGTGCTTTTATATAGTTTAAAAACAAAAATAATAATAAGGGGAACACAAAAACTTTTTAAAAAGGAAAGTGAAAGTGAGAGAGATAAGCATTGTTGAAGTGGGAGAGCTCCTTGAAATTTGTTCATGCTCACGGAAACTTTGTGAATCTTGATTACAGAAACTTTTCATCAAAAATAATTATCCCCTTGTACAATTCAATTGTATTAAAAAAATAATGTGGCAAGGTTTTCCTTTAGGATGTTTACAATGCTTGTTGGTTTGTACGGTGCAGGACAGAAACTTTGGCTGTAGTGCGCGATTTTACATTTTTAACTGGAATGTCAAACGGTTCTGATTCATTTTAAACTGTCTTGCCGTACAACTTTTTTATTTTTCCTAATTTTGGTAGAATTCTTGGGGTACCAGAAGTATGGTGAATGTTCAGATTGCTACAGACTGTTCTGTTTCTGACAGATTCTGTTTTTGATGCATAGTTTACTTGTTTTGATGAATCTATCAATTTATATTAGTGGCTTAAGCCATGGAAAAGTTATATGACAGTAGACAGAATGCAAAAACAAAATATGAATTGGTTTGCAACAGTACTTAGAGTGGTGATTTGCTTTATTATACTAACGGATCTTACCGAGTTTTCTGTTGAAGTTTTGTGTGGATGAAGTGTCTAAACGAGGAGGTCTCGAGATGAGGAAAAGGAAGAGAGGCAAGATCTCAAGCTTGGGGATGCCCGAGGCACCCCAAGTAAATATTCAAGGAGACTCAAGCGTCTAAGCTTGGGGATGCCCCGGAAGGCATCCCCTCTTTCTTCAACAAGTATCGGTATTTTTGCGTATTCGTTTCGTTCGTGCGATATGTGCAAGTCTTGGAGCGTCTTTTGCATTTAGTTTTCACTTTTCTTTTATGCACCATGCTGGTATGAGATAGTCCTTGGTTGATTTATAGAATGCTCATTGCACTTCTCTTATATCTTTTGAGTATGGCTTTATAGAATGCTTCATGTGCTTCACTTATATCATTTGAAGTTTGGATTGCCTGTTTCTCTTCACATAGAAAACCGCCATTTATAGAATGCTCTTTTGCTTCACTTATATTTGTTAGAGCGGGGGCATATATTTTGTAGAAAGAATTAAACTCTCTTGCTTCACTTATATCTATTTAGAGAGATGACAGGAATTGGTCATTCACATGGTTAGTCATAAAATCCTACATAAACTTGTAGATCACTGAATATGATATGTTTGATTCCTTGCAATAGTTTTGCGATATAAAGGTGGTGATATTACAGTCGTGCTAGTTGAGTAATTGTGAAATTGAGAAATACTTGTGTTGAGGTTTGCAAGTCCCGTAGCATGCACGTATGGTGAACCATTATGTAACGAAGTTGGAGCATGAAGTGTTTTTTGATTGTCTTCCTTATGAGTGGCAGTCGGGGACGAGCGATGGTATTTTCCTACCAATCTATCCCACTAGGGGCATGCGTAGTAGTACTTTGCTTCGAGGGCTAAGTAGACTTTTGCAATAAGTATATGAGTTCTTTATGACTAATGTGAATCCATGGATATACGCACACTCACCCTTCCACTTTGCTAGCCTCTATTGTGCCGCGCAACTTTCACCGGTATCATGAACCCATTATTTACCTTCCTCAAAACAGCCACCATACCTACCTATTATGGCATTTCCATAGCCATTCCGAGATATATTGCCATGCAACTTTCCACCGTTCTGTTATTATGACACGTTCCATCATTGTCATATTGCTTTGCCTGATAGTAAGATAGCTAGCATGATGTTTTCATGGCTTGTCCGTTTTTTGATGTCATTGCTATGCTAGATCATTGCACATCCCGGTACACCGCCGGAAGCATTCATATAGAGTCATATCTTTGTTTGAGAAATCGAGTTGTAATAATGAGTTGTAAGTAAATAAAAGTGTGATGATCATCATTATTAGAGCATTGCCCCAGTGAGGAAAGGATGAAGGAGACTCCGGACTTTATGAAAAATAAAAGAGGCCAAAGAAGCCCAAATAAAAAAGACAGGCCAAAGAAGCCCACAAAAAAAAAAAAAGAAAAATGTGAGAAAAGAGAGAAGGGGCAATGTTACTATCCTTTTACCATACTTGTGCTTCAGAGTAGCACCATTTTCTTCATATAGAGAGCTTCTTGAGTTATCACTTTCATATACCAGTGGGAATTTTCATTATAGAACTTGGCTTGTATATTCCGATGATGGGCTTCCTCAAACGCCTGAGGTCTTCATGAGCAAGCAAGTTGGATGCACACCCACTTAGTTTCCAGTTTGAGCTTTCATACACTTATAGCTCTTAGTGCATCCGTTGCATGGCAATCCCTACTCCTCGCATTGACATCAATTAATGGGCATCTCCATAGCCCGTTGATTAGCTGCGTCGATGTGAGACTTGCTCCCTTTTTTTATTCTCCACATAAACCTCCACCATCATATTCTATACCACCATAGTGCTATGTCCATGGCTTGCGCTCATGTATTCCGTAAGAGTTGAAAAAGCTGAAGCGCGTTAAAAAGTATGAACCAATTGCTCGGCTCGTCATCGGGGTTGTGCATGATTTGAATGCTTTATGTGATGAACATGGAGCATAGCCAGACTATATGATTTTGTAGGGATGAGCTTACATTGGCTATGTTATTTTGATAAGACATAATTGCTTGGTTGGTATGCTTGAAGTATTATTGTTTTTATGTCAAATGATAGACTATTGCTTTGAATCACTTGTGCCTTAATATTCATGCCATGATTAGACATATGATCAAGATTATGCTAGGTAGCATTCCACATCAAAAATTATCTTTTTTATCATTTACCTACTCGAGGACGAGCAGGAATTAAGCTTGGGGATGCTGATATGTCTCTGTCGTATCTCTAATTTTTTATTGTTCCATGCCAATATTCTTCAACTTTCATATACCTTTGGCAACTTTTTATACTATTTTTTAACATACTGATCCAGTGCCCAGTGTCAGTTCCTGTCTGTTGCATGTTTTATGTTTCGCAGAAACCCCATATCAAACGGAATCCAAGCAGGATAAAAACTGACGGAGAATTATTTTGGAATATTTGGGATTTTCCGGAGGAAGAATCAACGCGAAACAGTGTCCGAGGTGGCCATGAGACAGGGGGGCGCGCCCACCCCCCTTGGGCGCGCCTGGCACTCTCGTGGGCCACCCGTAAGGCAGTTGACGCACTTTTTTTGCCGCAAGAAAGCTAATTTTCTGAGAAAAATCTGGGCGAAAGATTCTCCCCAATCGGAGTTACGGATCTCCGGATATAAAAGAAACGGTGAAGGGGAAGGATCTGAGAACGCAGAAACAGAGAGATAGATCCAATCTCGGAGGGGCTCTCGCCCCTCCCACGCCATGGGAGCCAAGGACCAGAGGGGAAACCCTTCTCCCATCTAGGGAGGAGGTCAAGGAAGAAGAAGAAGAAGGGGGGCTCTCTCCCCCTTGCTTCCGGTGGCGCCGGAACGCCGCCAGGGGCCATCATCACCACCGCGATCTTCACCAACACCTCCGCCATCTTCACCAACATCTCCATCACCTTCCCCCATCTATATTCAGCGGTCCACTCTCCCGCAATCCGCTGTACCCTCTACTTGAACATGGTGCTTTATGCTTCATATTATTATCCAATGATGTGTTGCCATCCTATGATGTCTGAGTAGATTTTCGTTGTCCTATTGGTGGTTAATGAATTGCTATGATTGATTTAATTTGCTTGTGGTTATGTTGCTGTCCTATTGTGCCCTCCGAGTCGCGCAACCGTGAGGGATTCCCGCTGTAGGGTGTTGCAATACGTGCATGATTCTTTGATGGTGGGTTGCTTGAGTGACAAAAGCATAAACCCGAGTAAGGGGATTGTTGCGTACGGGATAAAGGGGACTTGATGCTTTAATGCTATGCTTGGGTTTTACCTTAATGAATCTTTAGTAGTTGCGGACGCTTGCTAGAGTTCCAATCATAAGTGCATATGATCCAAGAAGAGAAAGTATGTCAGCTTATGCCTCTCCCACATAAAACTTGCTATCGGTCTAGTAACGTAGTCAATTGCTTAGGGACAATTTCACAACTCCTACCACAACTTTTCCGCACTCGCTATATTTACTTTATTGTTTCTTTATCTAACAGCCCCTAGTTTATATTTACGTGCTCTTTATTATCTTGCAAACCTATCCTATCACACCTACAAAGTACTTCTAGTTTCATACTTGTTCTAGGTAAAGCGAACGTAAAGCGTGCGTAGAGTCGTATGAGTGGTCGATAGGACTTGAGAGAGTATTTGTTCTACCTTTAGCTCCTCGTTGGGTTCGACACTCTTACTTATCGAAAGAGGCTACAACTATCCCATATACTTGCGGGTCATCAGTTCCCTCTCTGTACCCAGAGACTAGCTCGGAGATGGTGCGGTTTACACGCTGCCAGAGTGGAGGCTTATTCAAAACGCACCCAAAATTTTACCACACCCTACACGGGTCATGCCATGACATCGTGCCAGATCCTAAGCAATTCCACCATAGTACGATTTTCTGAGGATTTTAACGGTTGCATCAGACATGCCATGGAGGTAATTTAGCACCCCGGTTGCACGGCATGCCCCTCCATCATTAGCACGTGGCCTACACATGTCTCAAAGACATCATGTAGGATTTTCCATGCCACTTCTGGGCATGATTTCATGTGCCGCCTTGCAGATATACAATTTTTGACGGTAAAACCCTAGCGGTGCAATAAATGTCTGAAATATTGCATGCGGGTCAAAGAAATGCAGGGACCTGGCACGGGTCATGTGATGGCCTCCTTTGAGAGCACGAGATGTTTCGAGGCCAATGAAGCAACAGGACCAACGCTTCCCTCATAAATCGGACACGTTCCCTCTCAGTACCCAGAGACTAGCTCGGAGATGGTGTGGTTTACAAGCGGCCTGATTGGAGGAGGCTTATTCGAAACACGCCCAAACTTTTACAACACCCTGCATTGGTCGTGTCCTGACACCGTACCAGATCCCGTGCAATTCCTTCACAAACCGGACATGTTCTCTCTCGATAACTCTCATACACACGAAAAAGTCAAACAAACAATTAACCGAATGGTCGTGGTTAAGCGAGGTGGGACTAAACTCAGCTCCCACTAATATATAGATCGATGAAAAAGAGGATAATAAAAATTCCAGTAAATATTTCTTTGCTGAGAGCCATCCAGCGGGCGCTCGGTAGAGCAGGGCGACCGTCAGAGCAATGTCAACCATCGCCGGTCATGCCACGTGGCAACCGTTTGTCGAGTGCGCCGACTGGCTCTCAGCATATGTGGGGATCTGCCGAGTGTCGGCCTTTTGCCGAGTATGCTTTACCGCTTCTTATCGGCATACGTGGGGGTTTGACGTGCTGTCACTTTTGCCGAGAGTTGCGCTCGGCATACACATGTTTGCCGAGTGCCCGTGGTTTGGCTCTCGGCGAAGGCCCATACATCCGGCATACACGAAAACTCCAGTAGTGCTTACAAGGTGACTGTCAGAGAAGCTTATAACAGATGTGCTTATTTCCTACGTATCCTATCTATAAGCCGGTTTAATTAGTTCCAAGTGTCAAAGGGTTAGTGATTTGTTAGGGCTCGTGTACGTGTGTGTATATATATACACCACTCAAGGAATACAAATCGTGAGAATTCTCCATAGCTCAACACTTTGTCCACCTACATACAATTTTACTTCGATTGACACTGTTTGTGCACTCGACAATTTTGAGCTGAGGCTCTCGACACTGCGACATATCTTCTCAACCGATGCCCATGCAAACCACAACAACACCAAACTCGACATGAAATCTTGTTCGGTTCTCCTCCTACATACGGTCATCTTCAATTTTTTGTCTTCCTTTTCTATCCTACCAATTCATGCAGCATCACACACAAGCTCGCTCCTTGCTCAAAAGCTAGTGTATTCGTGGACTACCTCGTTGATTACCATGGAAATCGATGTTTTGACCCCTTAACACTTTGAGTGCCTATCTCATACCACCTCTATTTCTATGATGTTTGTTTTCCTTTCAGGGACCCCGGCTCTCCATCTTACGCCGATCGCGTCACCGAGCTACCAACAGAGGTCGTAACGGTTCAAGTGTGGACCCCGCGCTACCGCGCCCTGGCGCCACCTACATCAGCCTCCCGGCCTGACCACCGTCCTACCCTGCCCCGGCATTGGTTCCTTCCTTCGGGTCCCCAACTGCCTCTTTTGCGACGGCCCAATCTCATGCCATGGTAGAAAATTCGGCAGCCCCCGACAATACAGCTGCTATGGCAGCCGAAAATTCAGTCGATTTGACTACCATGATATTAGATTCTCCAAAGTTCACCTGCCATGGCAGCCGATTCATCCCGCCAGGGCAGTTGTTTCCTAGTACAAACACGCCTCCACTCCAGACAGTCATAGTGTGTTGCCGGTAAGCTTCCACTCCGACCAACTGGTTTTTCGACCTCTTAGCATGCTCCTGGTGCACCATGGCCTCACCATGCTTGATTAACGTTGAACATCGCATGCCATGCTGACTCGATCTCCATGGGTCATCTTCCGGATCATTATGCACTACTTGGACGCCCACGACGCCCACCTCGGTGATGCCGCCACCCCATCGCCATTGCCCATGTCTATTCGTGCTGCGCTCCATGATCCTGTTTGGTTTGCAGCCATGGAACATGCGTTTAATGCCCTAACGGACAACGGTATATGGTCACTTCAATAGTAAAAAACAGGGCTTTGGTTCAGGCCGGGCCAGCCCATAGTCCCGGTTCAGCCCAGAACCGGGACCCATGGGGGCATTGGTCTCGGTTCGTGAGGCCAGGGGGCCTGCCGGGCCTCGTGGGGGCATTGGTCCCGATTCGTCTGGCCCCTTTTGTCCCGGTTGGTGGGACAAACCGGGACCAATGGGCCTCGCTCCTGACCCACCACCATTGGTCCCGGTTGGTGGCTTGAACCGGGACCAAAGGGTATCCTTTAGTCCCAGTTCCAGCCACGAACCGGGACCAATGTGATGCCTATATATAACCCCTCGCTGGCGAGCAGAGCACTCCACACTACTCAGTTTTTTCTGGCCGGCGAGGGGAGGGCTTTGTGGTGCTCTAGCTCACCTCCTATGCACATGAGGTGTTCGATGGAATGCCCGGGCCACACTACTTAAGCTCGACCTCCAAGCTCCATTTTCCTCAATATTTGTCTAGGTTTAGCGGTCCATCATGTCCCGTCCCCGCCTTCACCGCCGTCGATCGCCCGCGCCGATCTCGTCGCCATCACCACCGTGGTGAGCCTCTTGTTCTTATCTTCTTTCTGAAAGGAAAAAAAATTCTTACTTGTATGTTTCGATAGATGTTTGTATAATTTTCTTATTTTTTTATTGCTTCTTATTATATAGTGCAATTGTTTTGGTATCTGCCCCCGTCGGCCCTTGTCCTGTCTATGATTCAGATGTGGTATATATTATCTTTTATAACTATTTGGTTCATTTATTGCTTATGAAAATTATGCCGACCAACGTGAAATAGATTTTATTTATCTAGGAGGTATGTGAACCGGAAATTCCAACCGACCCTATTGTCGAGAGGTTAAATTTAGTTGAAGAAGAAAACAATTACTTGAAGGAAAAATAAAAAAATGAGGAGGACAAGATGATATTGGAGTTGCATGTTGCGGATGTCATCGATGATCACAAGATCAAGATGGATGCAATGCGCTTGAAGATTAGAAAATATGCCATTCATACCGAGGCTTGGTATCATTATGCCGTTGGATCAATTGTTACCTTGGTTGCGATTATGATCGCATTTGTTTTCGTATTGAAATGTTTTACACAGTTTCAATGTATGGTTTAATAAGATGCTTTGGAGAGATAAATGTTGTTCAATGAGAACTATGTATGTACTTTGGCTTTAATGTGATGATGAAATTCTATTAATTTGGTCATTTAATTATCTATTCATGATGTTCTGTAATGGTTTTTGACACACTTAACTATAGATAATGCACGCAGATGAACCGGCAATGGATGTACGGTGACAGACACACCTCCGAGTACATTAAGGGCGTGCATAATTTTCTCGAACTGGCTGATGCAAACAAGCAAAATGCTTTTATGTGTTGTCCATGCCCTATATGTCGGAATACGAGGTCTTACTCTGACTTGAAAACCCTTCACACCCACCTGCTTTATAAGGGTTTCATGCCACACTATAATGTTTGGACCAAGCACGGAGAAATAGGGGTTATGATGGAAGACAACGAAGAAGAAGAGGACGATGAAAACTATGTGCCCCCTGAATACGGTGATGCTGCAACGGGGGAAGCTGTTGCAGATCAAGAGGAACCAGACGATGTGCCCGATAATGATCTCTGCCGGGTCATTGTTGATGCAAGGAGACAGTGCCAAAGTGAAAAGGAGAATCTGAAGTTCGATCGCTTGTTAGAGGATCACAAAAAAGGTTTGTACCCCAATTGCGAAGATCGCAACACAAAGCTCGGTACCGTACTGGAATTGCTGCAGTGGAAGGCAGAGAATGGTGTGCCTGACAAAGGATTTGAGAAGCTACTGAAAATATTGAAGAAGAAGCTTCCAAAGGATAACGAATTGCCCGACAATACGTATGTAGCAAAGAAGGTTGTATGCCCTCTAGTTTTCATCGTCTTGCTTAGAAGACTCCGTGTCTATGGCGGAAGGAGCACATCAAGCTTCTGAACTTCACGCCTCCTGCGAGTTAGCTGGGCACTCCGCCTCCTCCACCTCCTCCTCCTCCTCCGGTGAGTGATCAGCGCACTCCGCCTCCTGCTCCGGCGCGTGAGGGCGGCAGTACTCCGCCTCCTTCTCCGCCTGCTCTGGCGCGTCCGAGCAGCCCGCCTCCTCCTTCGCCGCCTCTAAGCAATGGCGGCGGCGGAACACAGACGCCACCGATCCGGCTGCTCCGGCGCGTGGTAGCAGTCCGCCACCTTCTTCTCCGCCTCGTAAGCAACGAAAGAAGACAGCAGCAGCCGCTCCGGCTGCTCCGGCGTCTAGCAGTACAGCCAGAGGTGGGAGGCAATACAGATTCGGTCTTTCGTCTCTCAAGCCTCTAGAGAAGTTACCATACGAGAGGAGCGAGGAGGAAAACTAGAAGATCTGTGAAGGCCAAGTGAGGGACTTCTTTGAATCGGTAAAAGCTAAGAAACATCCACCTCCAGAGGAGAAGATAGATCCGGTGAAAGCGAAGTGCACTTTGGATGCCCTGCAGCGACCATCACCGCCTCCACCACAATCCAACTATGATCGCGTTATTGAAAATACATATAAGAAAGCGGAGCGGTCGGGAAGTACTTGCACTAATCAAAGGTTAGCAGAACGAAGAAGTGGGGAAAAATTCCCGAGCTCGGCGAACAGGCGAACCAATCATGCCCCCCACTCAATGTGTCTAGCGACATCGTCGCTAATCTCCTGGGGATGCTGCCCGTTACCAATCCTAGAGATTACATGTCCGACGATGCACTTTTTGATACAATGGAGGTGGACACATTCAAATTCCGGCAGGGGAAGCCTCTCGTCAAACCTGGTACTCCTCTAACAACGATGATGCGAAGATTCCATGGTTGGTACATGGACATCTGCAGCAAGTCTGGGACAAATACTTTGATGCTGAGGAGCACGACCTCATTGGAATTGATCTGTTGTCTGTTCCCTATGAGGAGTTCTTCCAGTTTTTTAATCAAAAGACCCTAGATAAAACAATCATCAGTTGCTACTGTCTGTAAGTACAACTTCTGTGTAATTAATTAAGTCTCTATATATAGTTCAGCTCTTTCATTGCATGTATATATAAATATCCTCACTATATTATGCAGATTGAAGATCGCCGAATTGAAGAAAAGACAAATAGGTGATATTGGGTTCATTAACATAAATCTCATGGATGAATGGAATGTTAAATATGATGCCAAACAAATCAATGTGGCGGTGTAGGCCGCAGCACCCGAGATGGATGATGAAGAGGTGGCGCCAATGGTAGTAGTTGTGGATGCCGAGGTCTAATGAGATCGGTATGAAGGGAGAGACGTCTGCAATGGTGTCGGCTAGGGAGAACATTGGGTTTGGAGGGGGAGGTGTTTGGGTAGTTGTAGAGGAGGACGTAGAGGGCGGGGCACCGGCGGCGTGGAACTCGGCCATGGAGAAGAGGGGCCGAGTTGGCCGGGGCGGCGGCGCGGGTGGCGGTGCCATACCAGGTGCGGAAAACCTAGGCGTCGGATACCATGATAGTTTGAGATATTGGAGAATGATTGTTGTAT
This sequence comes from Triticum aestivum, assembly GCF_018294505.1. Taxonomy (NCBI): domain Eukaryota; kingdom Viridiplantae; phylum Streptophyta; class Magnoliopsida; order Poales; family Poaceae; genus Triticum; species Triticum aestivum. Next base: position 703,364,706 of record NC_057807.1, read on the forward strand.
TGATTGGGGCCTCAAGGGCTGTTTATATAGATTACAAAGCTTGGGCTCCAAGACTAGACTAATAGAGATAGATTACAATACGAATAGCCTTATACTCTAATAGATTACCGTATGAGGTCTTTACTATCTTTGGCTCAAAAGCTGCCCCAAATGGTGAACGACTTGATTGCCACGACGAGACGAGCGCTAGCTGGAATACAGATCTTGTCCAACAAGTCTTTCTGCCAATGGACGCTGACACAATTCTCAATATTTCATGTTGCACCAATAACCAGAGCAACTTTTGGTCATCGAACTTTGAAAGATCGGACAGTTTTCTCTTAAGACTACATACCGCATGTTAATAACAAAGAGGCATTATGAAGATTGGCTGGAGGAGCTCCAGAGGTCGTCTGATTTTGAAGACGAGAAGGTGCGGTGGCGCAAGCTATGGAAAGTGGAGGTTCCGGCAAAATTACACATGATTTTCTGGAGGCTTTCTCGGGTTTCCGTCCCATCAGAAGATGTGCTCCACAATCGTAAAATGTGTTCCAGCAGCGCGGCTCTGTGTGTGGTACCAAAGACTCATGGAGGCACTCTCTCCTTGAGTGTTCCATGGCACGTTGTGTCTAGGCTCTTGTGGATGAGGACTTGATGAAGCCCTTGATGGTGACAACAGAAGCAAATCCTATTGCAATGTGCATTACCACATGATCAACTAATTACCAGGCTGGTGGTCACTATGTGGGCAATCTGAACGGCTCCACGAAAAGCTATTCTTGAAGGAAACTTTCAAATACCTATAGATACTCACGAATTTGATTCATGATACATCTCAGAGCTGGAAGGACTGAAGGATCTTCAGATCACCAGACCAACAGTTGATACATAATGGAAGACTCCTCCTCTGGGCTTTGTGAAGATTAATGTTGACCGAGGACTTTCCAGGTCAGGTCGAGTAAGTGTGTTGTTGCTGCTGTTTGTAGGGATGCTCATGGTCTTTACCTAGGAGCGTTAGCTCTTGTTTTACCTGGAGTAACTTATCCATCTATTGTTGAGGTGTTGGCATGTAGAGATGGGCTCGCTTTGGCTATGGATCTTTATCTGTAGAGATTGCATGTGGGGTCAGATTGTCGAAGTGTGGTGTACGATATTGCTGCTGGACAAGGAGGGAAATATGAAGTTATCGTAAAAGAAATCTTAGTTACAAAATCTTGTTTTACTTTGTAATTTTGTCCATGAACAAATAAGCTCAAACTATGAAGCCCACAACCTAGCCAGGTTTCCATCTTCCTTAGACTATGGTAGACATACTTGGTTTGGTCTACCTCATGATGCTTGTATACTGACGACTACCAATCAATAAAAACCTAGAGTGCTGTGCTAAAAAAGGCTCAACGGGAAGCTCGCTTGCTGTACGTTTAAAAAACCAAACAGAAGCTCGCTCCCAGTTTTATTTGTTGACTTGGCCGGTTGACCATTCACTTGGCCCATTGACGTTGATTGCCAGGTTGACCCATAGACTTTTCTATAATAACACATATTTAAATAATGTTCATGAATTTGAAAAAGTCCAAATCCATTATTTCTTAATTCATGAACAGTTTCCAAATATGCGAACTTTTCTGAATTCGTGACCCTTTTATGAGTGAGCAAACATTTTTCAACTCTGCGAACAATTTTTGAATTCATGAATAGATTTTCAATTCGTGTATCCATGATAATTTTTTAAATCTGTGAATATTTGGGAATTCATGACATTTTACAAATCTGCGAACAATTTTTGGATTGTGATAATTTTCTACAAATCATGAACTTATAAAAATCCTTGAAGATTTTTTGAATTTGGAAACATTTTTTTAATCCGTTAATAATTTTTGAATTCAAGATTTTTTTAACTCATGACCATTTTGAATATGTGAACATTTTTATAAATTCAAGGACATTTTTTTAGTTCTGTTAACAGCATTAACATTTTTTTCTTGAAACTATTAAAACATATTCAATAAAAAATTAGAATTGTATAGAGAAGTGTTGACCCGGTTCAAACAATTGCTACACATACATAGGTTTAAATATTTTGCCAACGCATTTGTGTGCAGGCCACCAAGCTAGTGTATATAAAAAAGGAAGAAAATGCTACACACTTCGTGAACACTGAAACGATAGCTGTCTTTGTTTTTCTAATCGGACATACAATAGTGAAGTCTATCATTCATACCAAGATAATTTTGTTGTGTGGTACCTACTATAGTATACACCACGTGCAAATTTATTTTTCTTTAATTCTGACCTTCTTTCACAATTGACATGCGTTTCTTTCTAAATTCCCAAACCAAAAAAAGGCATGCATTTCTTTCGCGTTACTCACCTTCTCCATTTCTACTTGACATGTGTTTCTTTCCCGATTTATCACTTGCTTTTGCCTATATGAGATCTCCCTCGCATCTCCCTAGCTCTCAGGTTTCTCGTCTCCTTCACATCTCCATAGCTAGCTAGCCTCAAGCCCTAGCCCCTAGGCAGCGGTCATCATGGAGAATGGACCTCTTGACAGCGCCGACCAGCCTACCCTGCTGACACAACCCCCACTCCAACAGCTTCCCGACGACCTGCTCCGCCACATCTTCCACCGTCTCCCGACGAATCCAAGTGCCCACGCATTCGTCTCCATGGCCCACAAAGAATGGCGGCGCCTCGTCCACGACGAGGAGAACTTCCTCCGTTACTTTCGCAGGGAGCACCACAGCGTCCCACCACTCCTCGGCCTCATCTGCGACGCCTACCACGGCGATCTCCACTTCAAGTCCACGCCCACCACGGGCAACGCGGTGAATCTGATGCTGCCGACGTTGGCCCATGAGGGAGGGTTCCACGCCTACGGCTGCACCCACGGCCGCGTGCTCCTCTACAGCCCCTGGGTCCCCAGCCACCACGGCGAGCTAATGGTGTGGGACCCCCTAACTGGCGAGCAAAACATCATCCCGCCGGCGCCTGGCTTCCTCGTCGGGCAGAGTTACGGTGCGGCGCTGGTCTGCGATGCGGATCACGCCCACGGCGGGGACTGCCATTCGTCGCCGTTCCGCATCGTCTTCGCGTACAGCCAGTATGACAGCTGTAGGCGCTGGGGTCCACCGCCGATCCACGTCTTCGCCCGCGTCTACAGCTCCAAGACAGGAAGCTGGGACGGCCGCGTGGCAGCGATCATGGACCCGGAGTTCCACTTCGGTTGCAAGCCGAGCGCCGTGGCCGGCAACGCCACTGCAGTGTATTGGATGAGTCAAGCGGAGACAAAGGTGGTAGAATTTCACTTGGAGACGCAGAAGCTGCTACTGATTGATACACCAGAGGTTACACGTGGCCTGCACTTTTTTCTCGCGCCGGCCAGGGACGGACGGTTGCGTTTGGCCGGCGCCATTGACAACTTCATTGTGCTGTTCTCGTGGGATGAAGGCGCATGGGTTAGCCATACCCTTGTTTGGCTTGGAGATTTCCTCCGGCTCCATGTCTATGCCCAGCACGAAAATGATGGCGAAGAGCTTTTGGATGTTGCTGAATACTCTGATGATGAGGACGAGGAAGAACTACTATACGCCACAATCAAATCGCCCGTCATCGCTTTCTCCGAGCAGTTGGATTGCATTTTCTTGCAGGAACAGGGTGTGTTCATGATCAGCTTGGAGTCCGGGCAGCATCAACAAGTGTTTGAACCGGGTCAACACTTCTCCGGCCCTGTTTATCCCTACTCCACCTTCTATACAGCAGGTATGTATGTACTCACTTTACACTAGATATATGGTGCTACTTTTGAGCATGTCTACCAGCATAATCCTAGTCAAATAATCTTCCTGATTTCTAATTGGATTACGTATTTGGATTATATGTAGAAAGGAGAAGGCAAAGAGGTTTTACAAGCCGCGACATAATTGCTATCTAGGGTAGCAACTGAATTCTTTGCAGGAAGCAGAGGTTGGGGTTCGAGGACACACAAGATTGACAATGGGCGATGCTGCTGCTGGGATTCCGAGGCTCCTTTCATAACAAGATGTTCTATTTTTTAGCTCTTTCTGTTCTGGTAGATGATGCCTTGTTACCTGAAATTTGTATCGCGTGTGCGAGTCTTTTTATTATTGAATCGCACGTGTGTGTCTTGGCACTGTAATAAGCTAGTGATCTGCCCGCGCATGATGGGATAGGTAGTGATCTGCCTGCGCATGATGGGAACTTGTAGTGGCTGATTGGCCAGATTGGCCAGTTACCTGTGGTGTTCTGCGTGTCTGTGTGACGCATAAACTGCTGTATATGTTTCTTTTTTCAGTTTCTGAATGGAAATCTGGGACAAGAGAGCTCTTTTTGTTCGAAAGAAAAACCTTCATATAGATGTAGTACATGTTGGCGCTGCCTCCTCGCATCCCCGCTTCCTCTTCCTCTCAGAACTCTCTTGTGGTTTCTATTTTCTTCTCTCAAGAACACAAGGACACACACCATGAAACAAAACCACACGCACACACACACTTCACCAGGAGACAACTAGCTTTGCCTTCGCTCCTGGTGAGAACACATGTACTACATTTTTCTCTTCTTCTCATTAGCCTGACCAAACTGATTCCAAGACTTAATAACCTGCACACACGTACTGCCAGAGCAACAACCTGCCCGGCTTCTATGCCACCTATGCATACTGCACAAACCACTAACACATGACCCGCTCTCACTCTGAAAATCACTCCAGGATGCACAAGACTAGGCCATCATGCAAACGCACACGCACCAGCCACTAACCTCACATGCAGCTAACTAACAAAGGTACTCACTCGGCTACTACTTGAACTGAGCAAACTACATGCATGCACTAGCTAACAACCCAAACACAGGCACATATCATTACCGGGTCACCCAGCTCAACCTACTTGACGTATAGCCCGTCATGCTCCAGCCTTACCACGTCTTACCGCTTCTCACGGCATCACCGTATCACACGGCACCACCGGTTATATCGTCCTCGCACGGCAGCTGGATGTCTCACCTCTATTCCGTGGACAACTGAAGCTTCATTGACCTACACCGTCGTATGACCGTCTAAACTACATGATGTGCACACATGCATGTGCCGCATGTGCACAAGGCACATGACAAGATTATCTCCAACAGTACATGTGTGGCTAATTCAGAAAATTGCTTAAACTAGAAGATACCCCGCGCGTTGCTGCGGGATTCCAAACACTTATTTTCGGATAGAATGATCATA
>NC_057807.1:703370007-703370373 GCF_018294505.1 Triticum aestivum
AAAGTAGTGTTCCCCTAAAGTAACATGAAAGTACATTGGTAATTGTATTCATAATACATATTGGTTGGCCAATTGTTCCTAGCTAGACCTAGCAACATATGAAGAGCCTGATCTCAAATCCATGCAAATTCTACTGATTTAATATTGATAAGGATCTTGTTCCAAAAATATTTATAAGAATATACTAAGACAAAGGTATTTGAATGAACTAAAAAGAGGTGTGCCCTTGGCTGCCACATATGAGAAACGGAAGGAGGTTATTAACACCAAAAAGTTTCATTTCAAGAAGCAAGCACGTGGTTTGCAAGTCTAATATGCTAATCACTTCACAGAACTTCTTCATGTCCTGGAATAGGAACACATCCA
>NC_057807.1:703370436-703426915 GCF_018294505.1 Triticum aestivum
TGGGAACTTCTGGACACCCGTCCACGGTATCCCCATGGGACATTCCATCCTTTGAGCTGACTTAAACACTCCCAGCTTCAGCACCGCTGCCAAACGTCTTGGCATGGCAAATCCTGAGCTGGATCAAACATAATGATTAGTACTCCCAAGTCACAGCCATTAGCGAATGAAGAAAACAAATGAATCATAAACTTCTAAAGATCTTTCAGGCTGATAGGATGGCACTGGATGCTGTAGCACCCATCAGATCCCCTGACATGCTAAGAAGGGAAGTCAAAGGTGACCCTTCACAAAACGGACGCCAAGATTATGAAAGAAAAAGGAAACAAAAACAGACATGCCCATGCTCAGCCTTCACGCCGTTGTTGATTCGCCAGCGCCGCCAGTGATTTTTTGTCTTGCCTGCATGTTTGTCCGCTCATCATTTTCCATGTCTCCGGTCGTTCGAAAGGAATATGAAAGCTGATGGCTGGGAGGAAAGTACTACCAGAGGCTCGCCGGCGAAGATGATGACGAGCAATCCGAGAACCAGAGCGCCAAGAAGCCAGGCTGGCTAATTGCACACCAGCGGCTACTGCAGCTGCACACATATTCAATTTAGTCGATCTGTGCAGTGAAAATATGGGATTGATATCTCCTTGCCGAAGTAGAAATTCACTGGCGTGAGCTGGGGAGGAAGACGCATGGGAATTGGGAACGTATCACGCCAGGGAGGAAGACGCATGGGAATTGGGAACGTAGCACAATAAACCGGCCGCTCGACTGCCTCATCAATTAATCCTTTGGATTAAATGTATGAAATAGTGGGAGGATGAAACGGAAGGGCATATACGGGATTTAATGGATGGTGGCTGGAACATTATGGAAAGGACCCGATGGGAAAACACTTCATCAGGGAGTAAGCCAGCAAGCGATCGGGTGTGAGGGTGTAGTACAGAAAATAACGAAGAGGCGTGGGTGGGAATATTGCTGAGGTGAGTATATTCTGACCTGGACATGCTGCATGGGTTGCTCCTATTTAGTATTGATGATGTGCCATGGTGATGACGTGGATGGTGTGCATGTTGAGAGAATAGGTAGAAATGGGGAGCAACATCTTAAGAATGTTAGATGTATTTAATTGTCATAAGGAATAAATCCTTTTTATCCTTCCCCACCTCATAAGCATACCGGATTAAATGTCTTAACTACATGTGGCAGAAATGAGATTTTCGATAAAAATAATATATTAATGTGAAGAAGATACCAATTATACTAAGCCTCTGCACCAACATAATGACCAGAACTAGTCTAGACATTAAGGACACACATAGCAAAAGGAAAAAAAAAAGAAAGAGAAAAAAAAAGACCCTGCCACAATGATCAATCACTTGCAGCAATCGGACCCAAACTACCAATACAACACCCAGAACTACGGAAGAGGTGTTTCAAAGACGATGCCTCCAAAAAGGGAACAATGCACAAGCACCGTGCATTACAAGGAAAATGAATATCCAATGGATATTTAACATTCCCAGATAATATGTGTCATTTCAAGTGACTACTTATAATGAGTAACCGTCGTACTGATAATTAACCCGGTACGTGCAATGAGTGTGGTCTTAATTCCATAGAATGTTATATATGTGTGGTCGCCCCAATATGACATATAATATTTAATTTTTTAAGCCGCTATACAATTCCATAGACTATATTATGAAAGACTGTCATTATGTCATGGTTGTTCGTGCAAGGGAAATTTCACGATGCATTATAATACACCAGAGCACGTGTATTATATGGGTGATCTAACGGATAAAACTAATTGGGCCTTTTTAAAGTCCAAGGGTGATGTCTACTACATAACCTTCTTCTTGTAGACGTTGTTGGACCTCCAAGTGCAGAGGTTTGTAGGACAGTAGCAAATTTCTCTCAAGTGTATGGCATAAGGTTTATACATCCATGGGAGGCGTAGGATGAAGATGGTCTCTATCAAACAACCCTGCAACCAAATAACAAAGAGTATCTTGTGTCCCCAACACACCCAATACAATGTTAAATTGTATAGGTGCACTAGTTCGGCAAAGAGATGGTGATACACGCGAAATATGTATGGTAGATATAGGTTTTTGTAATTTGAAATTGTAAAAACAGCAAGGTAACTAATGAGAAAAATGAGCACAAACGGTATTGCAATGCTTCGAACCAAGGCCTAGGGTTCATACTTTCACTAGTTCAAGTTCTCTCAACAATAATAACATAATTGGATCATATAATATCCCTCAACAAGCAACAAAGAGTCACTCCAAAGTCACTAATAGCGGAGGACAAATGAAGAGATTATTGTAGGGTACGAAACCACCTCAAAGTTATTTTTTCCGATCAATCCATTCGGCTATTCTTATAAGTGTCACAAACAGCCCTAGAGTTCGTAGTAAAATAACACCTTAAGACACACATCAACCAAAACCCTAATGTCACCTACATACTCCACTGTCACCTCAAGTATCCGCGGATATGATTATACAATATGTATCAGACAATCTCAAGATACTCCAATGTCACCTCAAATATCCGCGATTATGACTATACGATATGCATCACACAATCTCAGATTCATCTATTCAACCAACACAAAGAGCTTCAAAGAGTGCCCCAAAATTTCTACCGGAGAGTCAAGACGAAAACGTGTGCCAACCCCTATGCATAAGTTCACAAAGTCACTGAACCCGCAAGTTGATCATCAAAACATACATCAAGTGGATCACGTGAATATCCCATTGTCACCACAGATAAGCACATGCAAGACATACATCAAGTGTTCTCAAATCCTTAAAGACTCAATCCGATAAGATAACTTCAAAGGGAAAACTCAATCCATTACAAGAAGGTAGAGGGGGAGAAACATCATAAGATCTAACTATACTAGAAAAGCTCACGATACATCAAGATCGTGCCATATCAAGAACACGAGAGAGAGAGAGAGAGAGAGAGAGAGAGAGAGAGAGAGAGAGATCAAACACATAGCTACTTGTACATACCCTCAGCCCCGAGGGTGAACTACTCCCTCCTCGTCATGGAGAGCACCGGGATGATGAAGATGTCCACCAGTGATGATTTCCCGTCTGGCAGGGTGCCAGAACAGGATCCCGGTTCATTTTTGGTGGCTACAGAGGCTTGCGGCGGTGGAACTCCCGATCTAGGTTATTTTCTGGAGGTTTGAGGATTTATAGGAGAGGTTGGCGTCGAGAACAAGTCAGGGGCCCCACGAAGAGTCCATGAGGCACAGGGGCGCGCCCTCCACCCTCATGGGCCCCACGAGACTCCCCTCCGACAACTTTTGGTTCCAGTATTTTTTATATTTTTCAAAAAAATCTCCGTTGATTTTCATCGCATTCTGAGAACTTCTATTTCTGCACAAAAACAATACCACGGTAGTTCTGCTGAAAACAGCGTCAGTCCGGGTTAGGTCTAATCAAATCATACCAAAATCATGTAAAAATATTGTAAGCATGGCATGAATACATCAAAAATTATAGATACGTTGGAGACATATCAAAGGGTATTTTCAATATAAAAGATTGTTGAACTTTGATTGGTCCAATTCAGTCCAAGGGTATTCCCGTCCTAAATTTTTCAATTCACTTAATTGCATTAACATTGCACTTAATTATAACACCACGTCATCGTGTGTGGTCATCTGAATTTGGGTTCGAGCGGTTCATCATCTCCTCTCGGGCTCTAATCTCCGGTGAACACATCGACACCCTCGATCACCGCCGATCGCCACCGCGCGCACTCGCCGTGGAACTCCGGCTCCTCCTCCTACTCCACCCTCCATCGCACATGAGCCCCCCCCCTCCCCCAGTTTATGCGGCGCCAGATCTTCCGACGAGCCGCCTAATCCCCTCCTTCCCAGGTCTGATGCCCCCTTCCCTAACGCGAGGCCAAATCATCCTCATCATCGTGCATCAAGTTTATCACGCCGGATCTTCACACCTACCTATCAGATGTAAGTGCCTAGCCATCACTAATCTAGTCTGGTCCCTTCTGCATAGTACCAATAGGTTCAGATTTGATTATCATTTAGGATATGTGATATGAGGTTTAGGGTTTAGGGTTTGAGGAAGCTGTGACTAGATTTCGAGTGAAAGGAAGTGTAATTCGGATTTAGTTAGGACATATTGAAGGACTTACTTAGGGTTATGTGGCATGAGAAAGTTGTAAGAAGATTTGGATTCACAAAAAAGTTATTTTCGATTTAGTTAGGAGATATTTTTTAATTGAGTTTGGAGTTATTTTTTATTTAGTTAGGAGATATTTTTTATTTAGTTAGGAGATAATTTTGAATGGAATTTTTTAGTTATTTTTTATTTGGTTACGAGATACTTGATCTATGAGGGTAGATTTATCACGGAATTTGAAGGATTAATGGAAGACTACAGTAATGAATTTAGCGAAACCTGCATACATGAAGCATTATGTGATATCCTTACATCATAGACCGAAGAAATCAAATGTTCAGTTACAGCAAGTATAATCAATCAAATATTTTTGGATTTAGTTAGGGAATATTTCATACTTACTTAGAGCTTCCGAAGGACTAAGTTAGGTACATGAATTCGATATGAAAAAAAAATTGAGTGTTTAAGCAGAGTAGTGCATAATTATTTTGTATGCTATCCATCTGTAATATTGACTATCTATTTTCGTTGGCAGCATAATGGCATGGATGATAAAGGCAAGGATGATATGGACAAGGTTGATAGAGGCAAGAAAGCAAAGACATGGATGATAAGTACAATCATTTCGTAGGCATGGACCACAAAGGAATTGATGGTATGTGCATGGATTATAAGTATAATGAGGATGCATGCAAGGATGGCATAGACATGGATGGTAATGACATGGATGATGTACGCATGCAAGGGAAATGAATTGATGATAAAGGCATGGGTGGTACAAACGTACATACAGACCTGAATGAGTATATGGAATACTTAGAGATCATGAAGAAGACTTTCAGGATTGAGGAAGAAGCCTACATGTTCTACGTAGGCTATGCGAGAAAAAAATGTTTTGGTGTTACAAAGGATGATCTGAAGTATAGATGTTCGAGACAAAATGCATACAGAAGGACATACAAGTGTTGCAAACAAGGATGCGGGCTGATGTCTACTACGCAACCTTCTCCTTGTAGACATTGTTGGGCCTCCAAGTGCAGAGGTTTGTAGGACAGTAGCAAATTTCCCTCAAGTGGATGACCTAAGATTTATCAATCCGTGGGAGGTGTAGGATGAAGACGGTCTCCCTCAAGCAACCCTACAACCAAATAACAAAGAGTCTCTTGTGTCCCCAACACACCCAAAACAATGGTAAATTGTATAGGTGCACTAGTTCGGCGAAGAGATGGTGATACAAGTGCAATATAGATGGTAGATATAGGTTTTTGTAATCTGAAAAATATAAAAACAGCAAGGTAACTAATAATAAAAGTGAGCGTAAACGATATTGCAATGGTAGGAAACAAGGCCTAGGTTTCATACTTTCACTAGTGCAAGTTCTCTCAACAATAATAACATAACTGGATCATATAACTATACCTCGATATGCAACACAGAGTCACTCCAAAGTCACTAATAGTAGAGAACAAACGAAGAGATTATTGTAGGGTACGAAGGGCCAGTTCTTTTGGGCGATTCTCCCAAAATCAACCCCCTCCTTAGCTTCTTCCAAAATCGTCACTCTATATTTTTTTTACAATCCTAGCAATTAGACTTTAACTAAATAAGATTGTAAAAAAAATTGAAGTGACGATTCTGGGAAAAGCTGGGGAGGGCGGCGATTATGGGAGAATCGCTCAAAAGAACTGGGCCGAAACCACCTCAAAGTTATCCTTTCTGATCGATCTATTCAAGAGTCCCTAGTAAAATAACACAAAGCTATTCTTTCCGTTCGATCTATCATAGAGTTCGTACTAGAATAACACCTTAAGACACAAATCAACCAAAACCCTAATGTCACCTAGATAATCCAATGTCACCTCAAGTATCCGTGGGTATGATTGTATGATATGCATCACACAATCTCAGATTCATCTATTCAACCAACACAAAGTACTTCAAAGAGTGGCCCAAAGTTTCTACCGAAGAGTCAAGACGAAAATGTGTGCCAACCCCTATGCATTAGTTCACAAGGTCACTGAACCCGCAAGTTGATCACCAAAATGTACATCAAGTAGATCACGTGAATATCCCATTGTCACCACAGATAAGCACATGCAAGACATACATCAAGTGTTCTCAAATCCTTAAAGACTCAATCCGATAAGATAACTTCAAAGGGAACACTCAATCCATTACAAGAGAGTAGAGGGGAAGAAACATCATAAGACCCAACTATAATAGCAAAGCTCGCGATACATCAAGATTGTATCACCTCAAGAACACGAGAGAGAGAGAGAGAGAGAGAGAGAGAGATCAAACACATAGCTACTGGTACATACCCTCAGCCCCGAGGGTGAACTACTCCCTCCTCGTCATGAAGAGTGCCGAGATGATGAAGAGGGCCACCGGTGAGGGATCCCCCCTCCGGCAGGGTGCCGGAACAGGGTCCCGATTGGTTTTTGGTGGCTTCAGAGGCTTGCAGCGACAGAACTCCCAATCTATTGAGTTCCTTGATGTTTTTGGGTATATGGATATATATAGGCGAAAGAGGTCGGTCAGGGAAGCCACGAGGGGCCCGTGAGGGTGGGGGCGCGCCCAGGGGGTAGGGCACACCCTGGACCCTCATGGCCACCTCGTTGCTTCCCTGACGTCTACTCCAAGTCTCCTGGATTGCATTTGTTCCAAAAGTAACTCTCCCAAAGGTTTCATTCCATTTGGACGCTGTTTGATATTCCTTTTCTGCGAAACACTGAAATAGGCAAAAAAAACAGCAATTTGGACTGGGCCTCTGGTTAATAGGTTAGTCCCAAAAATAATATAAAAGTGTATAATAAAGCCCATAAACATCCAAAACAGACAACATAATAGTATGAATACTTCATAAATTATAGATACGTTGGAGATGTATCAGCATCCCCAAGCTTAATTCCTGCTCGTCCTCGAGTAGGTAAATGATAAAAGAAATAATTTACGAAGTGTGAATGCTAGCAGGTGCACAAGTTTGATCAATGATAATTTCAATCGCCTTTTCTAGCATCATTATATGTCATAATAGTAGCTCATCTCATAAAACTTCTCAGGATCAAGTAACAAGCTATTCACATGTTAAAGCATAGACCATAAACTTTCTTGAAAACTAGCAAACTATGTTCTCAGTCATCAAACAATTGCAATTCATCTTATTTTCAGGAAGGGTCTATGTCAGAGCTTTGATTGAGCAAATCCCACATACTCAACTATCATATAGTCTTCCATGGTTGCTACCACTCAAAGCATATTTTTAGAACAAATAGCATCGATCGAACACAGAGAAAGATAGGGGCTTAATGTTTCGCCTCCCAACTTACTTATCATATAGATAATTGTCAACAATAATAGTTCATGATCAAATATATTTGAATGGCCATATATGCTTAGATATTTTCTCATCACATTATGCTTGCCAACTAAAGAGTAGGTTGGAATGAGAAGGAATACTACTGACTCTTGCATAAAAGTAAAAGATAGGCCCTTCACAGAGGGAAGCAGGGATTTGCAGAGGTGCCAGAGCTCGAAGCTTTTACACAGAGATGAAAATAATTTTGAGAGGTATGCTTTCATTGTCAACATAACAACCAAGAGTTCCCAATATCTTCCATACTAGATACATTATAGGCGGTTACCAAACAGAAAGGTAAATATTTTACTCCCCCTCCACCAACAATCACACTCCACGGCTTGTCCGAAAGAACAGGTGCCGTCCAACTATCAACAATCCTGGGGGAGTTTTGTTTAAATTATTTGCGATTTGTTTTTGATCTTTTGATCATAGGACTGGGCATCCCAGTTACCAGCCATTTTTCTCGTGAATGATGAGCGGAGTCCACTCATCGTGAGAATAACCCACCTAGCATGGAAGATACTGACAGCCGCTAGTCGCTACATGAGCGATTCGGGCATACAAAACAGATTATTATTTGAAGGTTTAGAGTTTGGCACATGCAAATTTACTTGGAACGGCAGGTAAATACCGCATATAGGTAGATATGGTGGACACTCATGGAAGAAACTTGGTTCAAGGAATTTTGATGCACAAGCAGTATTCCCTCTTAATACAAATATTTTAGCTAGCAAAGGATTCTAAATAGCAAGCACCACATGTTGGAGGATCTATAAAAATATAACTTCTATACAAATATACCCAAGCATAACTCATTATGTTGTCTTCCTTGTCCAATTTCAACTAATTTTCTCAGGTTTGAAAATAATTAATGGGGCCCACAATCATAGAAGATGTCTAAGATAGTATATTTATATGTGAAATCTCTCTTCCTTTAATATTCTTTCATGAATTGTTCAAGTGACCAATACAATGTTTGCTAACCTTCAATAAATTTACCACCACTACTTCTTAGATGTGAAGTCATTACTCCCCATGGGATAAGCATATGAAACATATATAATTTCAGATTTATGATATTCAAATCATTCAACCATTTACTCATAGGATATAAGTGAAGCACACGAGTAAATGACAAACTACTCTAAAAAGATATAAGTGAAGATCAATGAGTAGTTAAATAATATGTGAAGACTCTTTCTCATTGAAGAATTTCAGATCTTGAGATTTTATTCAAACAACAAGCAAAACAAAACAAAATGACGCTCCAAGCAAAACACATATCATGTGGTGAATAAAAATATAGCTCCAAGTAAAGTTACCGATGAACGAAGACGAAGGAGGGGATGCCATCCGGGGCATCCCCAAGCTTAGGCTCTTGGTTGTCCTTGAATATTACATTGCGGTGCATTGGAGTTCTGCCGGTCTAACCTGACGTCTACTTCAAGTCTCCTGGATTGCGTTTGTTCCAAAAATAACTGTCCCGAAGGTTTCATTCCGTTTGGACTCCGTTTGATATTCCTTTTCTGCGAAACACTAAAATAGGCAAAAGAACAGCAATTTGGACTGGACCTCCGGTTAAAAGGTTAGTCCCAAAAATAATATAAAAGTGTATAATAAAGCCCATAAATATCCAAAACAGATAATATAATAGTATGAATACTTCATAAGTTATAGATACGTTGGAGACGTATCACGGGCCCTTAAGCACTTTAATAGAGCCGAAAGAAAAAAGAACACCTAGTGGTCTTTCTCGGTGTGGGTGTCACGCTCTGTTTTTGGTTGAGCTACAAGATAGCAATGGCCTCTAGTTCGTCAAGAATTTTGTGGACAAGCATAACCATCTGTTTGTCCCTGCTGACCTGGCTGCCTACTTATCGACTCATCGTAGAATGACTCATGCGCAAAAGGTCGATGTTATCGAGTATGCTGTCGGTGGACTTCGAACACATCAGATTATGAATGTAATGGAGAAGAACGCCGGATGTCCTGACAAGCTTGGATTTATAGATCGGAACCTATATAACCATGTTTCAATACAGAAGTAGCACAAGATAGAAGGTAGTGATGCCAGATATTTGCTGACATATATGCTAGCACAGAGAAGAGCAGACCCGGAATTCAAATACACAACAGACAGCGAAGGCCATTTGAGGAACATATTCTGGGCTGATTCACAATCCCAGGTTGACTATGTTGCCGTTGGTGGTGTCCTGTTGTTCAACAGTACATATCGGTCTAACAAGTACATGCTTCCATTTGTCCCATTTGTGGTCTGAACCATCACTGCAACACAACTTTTTTGGGGTTGGTCTAGTGTCAGACGAGACAGTTGCGTCATACAAGTGGCTTTTCTTCATGTATTTTTGGAGGCAACGTCCCAGATGCCACCCATTTCAGCAATCGCCGATGGGGATGGTTCGATGGCTAAAGCAATAGCTATTGTCTGGACCGGAATAGATCACCATTTGTGCACATGGCATATCACGGAGAATATGGTGATGAACCTCTGGAAGAAAAAGTTGGAGGAATTTAGGAAATTCATTTACTGTCGTTGGGATGTTGATGAGTTTGACGAAAAATAGGAGGCTTATAAGGTTCGGTTCAAAATAAAACCATGGGTTAACAGGATGTACGAGCTGAGATATAAATGGGGTGCGGCATACACAAAGGGTAGATATTTCCTAGGTATGGTGAGTAATCAGAGGAGTGAGTTTCTCAACTCAAGGCCTCATGTGCGCCTGAACAGGAAGATGTAAGTTGTTGATTACTTGTAGCATGTTGAGCACCGTGTATCCATAATGTGTAAGAATGAAGCAGCATTAGACGCAGTAGCATCACATACAATACCCTTCACTAAGCTGAGTGCACACCCTCTGGAGATTGCTGCCTCTTATATTTATACTCTTGTGATGTTTCTAGAGGTAAAGCCTCAGATTGTCGAAGGAACAAATTGGCAGGTCACAGATCGGGCGGGGTATGATGGTTTGGTCAAGTATGGAGTTTTGCACAAACTCCCATACGATAAAGTCCCATATGCCAAGGATGTTAGAGAATTGCAAGGTAAGGATGGTAAGGGCTCGGATGCTAAGGTTCCTACAGTCTTGGAAGGTAAGGATGGTAAGGACTTGCATGAAAATAAACTTGGATGGTAAGGATCCCAATGACTTTGAAGGTAAGGACGGTGTGGACTTGGATGCAAAAAACCTGGATGGTATGGATCCCAATGACTTGGAAGGTAAGGATGGTAAGTAGTTGGATGCAAAAAAGTTGGATGCACAAGGCTTGGATGCTAAGTCTGTGGATGTTAGATATCACGTGACTTGTCTCTTCAGATTAGCAAGAATGGATGCTGCAACTTGTAAATGTTGAAAGTTGAAAAGTGAGGATTACCCATGCACACATATATTTTGCATTCTGGATCATCTTGGTGTACGCACATTTCCAAAAAAATTGAGAAGAAAAGTTGGACAATGCATGCCAAGCTAGTGTTCCCTTCTTCGAGGACTATGAATACTAATGTATGGTTTGATCACATGAATACGTATCATCAACTACACAACATGGCTAGTGACGCTTTATTCCCAACCGCAGCTAGCGATTCACAGTCAGAACAGGTGATGCGGTTCCTCTGGAATATATTGGTTGATGGAGAAAAAACTGATTTGGATGAAGGCCAGAAATCATTTGTTCCTTTGTCGGCATACTACTATGCTGCTTGCGAATGATGCACTAATGACATGGAAAATCCAATCAAAATTGTTCCAAAAGAGAGACCAACTACCGAAGAATCCAACCAGATAATTAAATCTAGGCGCGAGCGGATGAGAGGAAAAAAAGCAATGAAATTAGTGCACACGTTTATCTCATTTCTCATTTCCATACATGCTTACAGTGTTAGTATGTTCTCTGGGAGAGTATTCACACATTTTTCTTCAATTTATGCAGCATTTTTTTTGGAGAAATCAAAGGGCACATGGAGGAGGAAGCGAAAAGAGAATGACTTGGAGATAGAAGAAGAGACAGATTCAGATACATAAGAAGAGGAAGATTCCGATATAGAAGAAGAGGAAGATTCAAATACAGAAGAAGAGAATATTTGGACGTAGAAGATGGTGGGCTGAGTAGGGCTAGGAAGAGACCATTGAAGGATGGTAGGCTGCAAAAGGTTATGAAGAGACCATTCAAGGATGGTGGGCTGCAGAATGGTAGGAAGAAACCATTGGAGGATGCAGAAGAAGATTATGCAAAACCAAATAAGTGGACATTTAGCACAATTATGCGTAGTTAAACATTCTTTCGAATGTTGGCTGCCTATTCATCTTTGTTCAATCAATCTATGTATCATCATAAAATTTAATCTTGCAAATAACCGCCTCGATTCTTCCGAACCGTTCTTCATCTTCAGTCGTCGGTCTTGAAAACTGGTTCAACAAATCTTCTCATCTATGATCTTGAGGATCGCCGAAATGCATTCGACGAGTTTACACATCGGGTATCCGAGGAGCCCCTTTAAGTTTCCGGCATTTATCAATGCCTTGTTATTTTTATGCCACACCTTGGGTTTGAAGTTGTTCCCGGGCGGCAGCGTCCTCTTGCGTCCGAGCTCCAACGCCGGACTGCATTCGAGGTATCTTTTGCAGCCGAGCACCAATGCCGGACTGCTTCCCAGCTCTAACGCCGGAATGTATCCGAGCTCCAACGCCGGACTATGTATCCGAGCTCCAACGCCGGACTGTATACGAGCTCCAACGCCGGACTATGTATCCGAGCTCCAACGCCGGACTGTATCCGAGGTGTCGTAAATCACCTTGGTTCAAAGAAGTTTGAAGGAGTTTAGCCGAGCTTAATGCCGGAAATGCCCTCTATGGAGCCAGCCACTAGCGCCCGAGCTTTATGCCGGACTGCCTCCGAGGTGGTGCACCACCCCGAATGTGGGCCGATTTTTGTCAATATTTTTGATTGGTGCAATTTATTCTCTGCCGAGATACATAGCCAGTAGCCCTCAAGGTGGGTATCGGTCTAAAACCAGTGATGCGCATGAAGGATGACATAAGACCGCTGATCCCCGTAGCCGCTGAGACTCAGGTTGATTTGCAAAATCGGTCTGAGGATCAAGTCCTAGCTCGGCAGAATACTTCGGGACACAAAAAGCGGCGTGCTTAGTCCTCAAGACTCAGTTTGGGTGCGGCTGACCAACCTGAGGATCAAAATCTCCTCGGAGACTGTATTACACTTAAAATTTTCTGCATTGGACAGGTAATGCAGTAGCCCCCGAGACACTGGTCGGGTGGCAACACAAGATCAGGGGATCGATGTGCCCCTTTAATATTTGTAAATAATAAGCCCGAAGCCCAGTAGCCCCCGAGCCTTAATGCGAGCACGGGTGGCCGAATTAAGGATTGATATCCATAGTAAAATCACAAATTATGTGTAATGACTCTATGTATCCAAGTACTTTACGTTATTAATGCTCGGATCCGCATTGTACAAAACTTTGTTGACCGACCATCGGCTTCCACCTCCTCGGCCAATAGCCGAGGAGTGTTTGTCCTACTTTATAAAGCCTTTATGAGGGCAAAGATTTACAACAAACAAGGCAATCTGGCCATATGGTTTTATAAACAAACGTACGCGGAGAGACATGTTATATTACTGTTTAACAGAAGAAATGTCTTCCAAAGAAAATAGTCCCGCTATCGGTTCCTTTCTTTGGGTTGTCATGCTAAGCATGATCATGAAACCTTTGCTCCGATGTAAGAGCAAAATATCGAGGATTTAGTTTGGGAGGCCAGTTAATAGCCCCCGGTAGTGTTTGGCGACAGTCGAGGTCAAGCCGTAAACACTTCGGCCATTGTTAAGAATGGCCTGTCGTTTAACACAGTCATCGGATTGCTGACCAGTTTACGCTTATTGTGACAGTCAGTTTTCGGCTTTCTCCACTGAGGTGCTTAACCATGTGAGCTGGAAGCACAATCGCAGTGGTTCTCCCTTTGCACACCTAGCCGAACAAAGCGGAACGTAGGAGGCAAGCGCAGGAGCCGGGCAACCCAACTATTGACCGAAGACACAATTCGAAACCGATGCATATATAGCAATATCCGAGAATGTTTTTGCCGAATCTCTAAAGGTGTCCGGCGTTGCACTGCGAGACTTGTGCTGAAAACACACAAATAGTTTAATAAGTGCCATAAGCTTGGAAAACCAAAAAACGTTAGTAAAAACTTGACGTCCGAACGAGATCAAGTGTTCGTGCCAATCCGAAATTGGCCTTAGCAGAAGAAGTGCTTCTGTCGTGCTTTAACATGATACATCCTCTCTCGAGACTTCAAGCGGGTCAGCCTACGGCTTCAACCTCCTATCCCGAGGGCGGAGTACTTCTTATTAGGTCAGTTTAGCAAACTAAACTCTAGCGGCTTTGAGAGAGAAATTAGGCTCCCCTGCTAGTGACCACACCCTCGTGTCGAAAAAAGGAGTGATAGATAATAATAATAATAAAACTTTGCAACGACTAAGAAGAGGAACACTTATCATAAAACGACTCATATAAATTTAAGAGCCCCCAAGTGACTTGGGTAAAAGAATGATTGCATGTACTGAAGTACTTATATCATATCTATGTTCAACCGAACTTTAAACGCGTCTTAATCGACCGTCGGCTTCTCCCTCTTCGGTCAAGGACCGAAAAGTGTTATGTACTCCATCTGTCGAGAATATCGACGGTGTTTCCAATAACCACACAATCAGGCCATAAGGCTGTAATAGACAAAGCGCGCTCAGGGAACTTATGCTATATTACTGCAAAGTGTAAGAAGCATCTTCGAAGAAAATAGTACCCCCACCGATACCTTTCTTGGGTTCTCATTGTTATTATGAGACTTGTGCAATAGATTTTTTGTACTCATGAGTTCAGTTGTGTGCCGACCATCATTGAAAACTATAAGAGCGCTAGCTTTCGGCTTCACCCAGTCTGAGGTCCGGCTCGGATGACCCGATCGTGACAATCGCAGAGGTGCTCCCTTTACTCCCTAGCCGAACAATCGGGAACGTAGGGGTAAACATAGGAGCGAGGCAACCCAGCTTGCAAATCGCTTAAGTCAATATGGTGCATATTGTGGTGTAATACACGAACAAGGAACGAAGCCGTACAAGTATAATCATATGCAAGAGGAAAAGCTTCATGAAGGAAGCCCCCAAATGAATTGGGTATTTGAATTTATGCATCACAAACAAAGTTTGGAGAAGAAAATTTTTTACAAGCAACATTTTTCCAAAAAAGTATAATGCTTGGTCGAACCGAACACAAGTTAGAAATTAAAGCTTTGAGCATGAAAGCGACTTAGCTGGTTAATGTGTTCGGTATTGATGACGCGGTCCGAGCTTGATACGGGACAAGGTTCCATCCCCCAAGCCGGTTCCAAGGTGGCGGAGCGGAGAGCTCGACACCGAAGTGGTGACATAGCACGGTCAATGCAGACCGGCAGAGTGACGCCAAAGTCCCCAGATCATTTTCCTGTGCACAAAAAATGGTGCAAACTGGAGATAATAGTAATAATGATAAAAAAATCGTTGCATAATAAATAATTTATGCAAAGTGAGTAATAAAAGAAATCTGGCCTGGCGCCAAAGTCACGGGTCGGTCCGAGCTCCGGATGCGGCGTTCGCCGGACTATGTACGGAAACTGACCGAACCATCATGCGACTATCGTTAATGCGGCCACCATTTGATAGACCTGGTTTATTTGTTGTAGCAATCCGAAGGAAGGTGATTCCCAAAATTGGGACTCGATCCGTGCACCCATTGCCTGATGGGCGATAAAACGATGGCATGGCAATGCTGGCAAAGGTTGGCACGCCGAGGCAAAGCCCTCGGTCCAGCTAACGTGACGGAGTTGGTCGGCTAGTGACGCCGAAGTGTCCGGAGTAGGTTGATGAAGAGATGGCAAAGCCCCCGGTCCAGCCGAGATGTCGAAGTAGGTCGGCGTGATGGACACCAGCTTGTAGAAGCAATAGTGCGGCCCTGCCGATGCAGGTCGTGACGTGGTCGATGCCGGCTTGATGAAGCGACCGTGCGGCGATGCCGGTATGCCCGCTCCGTGTAAATCCGTGGGGCGGCGACGTTGGTAATGATTTATCCTTCGCCATTCCGGACTCTTGTTCGGCTTGCCGAGATGATGATCCGAAGAAGTTGAGCTCAGCTCAACAAAGTGACGACGTGTGTAGCGCAGGTCGGCAGCCGTGGAGCAATATTGCCGGACTGGTTTGACACCAGCATGATATTGAAGATCATGTTCAAAAGATTTTAAAGTTAGTGGGATATGTTCGGGAACAAAACACAATACCCCATACAAAACTTCCTTCAAAAAGGATGTCCGAAATCCCGTTCGTAAAAAGGACGAACTCGGGTCGGATTTGTTTTCGCGCAGAAAACAGATCCGAAAAGTGATGCACTAATCGGAAGGTTCCCGGAGTTTGGACGGTCGGATCGAGCTGACATTTTGAGGGGTGGTAGATACAAGAATTCCGCGGTCGATCAACGGTTGGATCTTCCGCACGAGGTCCGAGCTAGAAGCTGGACACCACACCCTAAACTCGTCCAGATTCTCGTCCAGATTTGACAGGGCTCCGGTATATCGTAGATTGTCGGAGATTCCTCCATCGGAACTCGACGAAATTTAGCGTGGCTGTTGTAGACGTAATTCCTCACTATTCCAGCGAAGCAATCGTCAAACCGACGCTCGAGGAGGCGGTGACGGCGGATACAAGTTCTCTGTCCAGAAAAACAGCACGGTCGCCCGAGGGCAATGTTGACGTTGAGCCCCCGGGCTCCCTGGATGATTCCTCCATGATCTTGATAGAGATCGGAGCTGATGTTGATGAAGGCCCTCATCCGAACATGACGATCGGAGGTAGGGCGCAGTCCTTGGTCGAACCAAGGTGACCAGTCGAGCTGGTGACGAAGATGCCGAAGTCGCAGTTGATCTGCAGGCGAGCCATCGACCCTTTGCCGAACACACATCGGATCTCTCAATGAAAGCACCAATGTCGGTGTCAAAACCGGCGGATCTCGGGTAGGGGGTCCCGAACTATGCGTCTAGGCTGATGGTAACAGGAGACAAGGGACACGATGTTTTTACCCAGGTTCGGGCCCTCTCGATAGAGGTAAAACCCTACTCCTGCTTGATTAATATTGATGATATGGATAGTACAAGAGTAGATCTACCACGAGATCAGAGAGGCTAAACCCTAGAAGCTAGCCTATGGTATGATTGTTGTTCGTGTCTATCAACTAGTCTGGCCTCGGTTTATATAATGCACCAGAGGCCTAGGATAACAAGAGTCCTAGCCGAATACGCCGGTGGGGAGGAGTCCTTGTCTTGATCGCCAAGTCTTGTGGAATCTTCCTTGTATGCGGCAGCTGTCCGGACTGGCCCATGAGTATACGGCCATGGGGGTCCTCGGCCCAATCTAACAGATCGGGAGATGACATGGTGAGTAACCCCTAGTCCAGGACACCGTCAGATTGACAACGCCTTGTTTGCGTAGGGTGCAATGATTTTTTTTATTTTGTCTGCAGGTGCTGCTAACGAGGTGTTGCATGGTTCTCCTACTGCATCATCCTCTCATCTTCGAGTATATCCCAACGCAACTCACAAGTAGAAAGGACGTGTGCCCTCACTAAATATTCTTCCTCCAATTCAATATCATCCACTAAGATGATGCATTGTTGGGCATACAAAATGGAGAGCTTAAAATTATGTATAAGTAACTGAATGTACATAGAAAATGGTTGGGACAACTCTGCTGGAATCTAAATGTAGGGCATTATTTAATTATAGTACATTATGTGGTAATTTGGGTCTTGTTGTCAATATTTATTTTGGAGATAAGCACAACTCCAATACAGTATCTAGTTAGGTACAAAGTAAAGCTCATAATTACTATATGTGTACAATTGGTTCCCTGCCTGATCCATGTAAAAGAACATCTAAAAAATCAATTGAGAAAGTATCATCGCTTCCTTGCTTATTTATTGAAACTGAATCTCTTTCAGTTTGGTTAGGGAAACAATATGGATTCTGATAATCATTTTCTGTTTGAGATATTTCTGTTTTCAAATGCTTCTTTTAAAGGACCATGTTCAAATGACTAACATGTGTTCTGTGGCCAAGCTATTTAACTTCTTGATTGAGGTATTGATGGGCTGTAACTATTTGCCACTCTGAAGATTGAAAGTGTTGGTTCTTCAGGTAACATAGTACTGAGGTAAAATGATGAGAAGAATCCACACTGATGTCATTGTTTGCACAGTAAAATTACTTTCTGATACACAGATCTTATTGTTATATGTGGAGATATTTTATAATGATACTTCCCTTTGACCACTGTTCAAAAAATCTTCCGATTCAACGATTTATCTCCCAATTTATCGCTACTCCTGGGGTGACAGATAAGATTATGACTTATCTTTACCGTTTATCATTTGGCCCGATTTATCGCTCTGACAAGCGATTTATCGAGAATCTACTGATAAATCGAGCCTATTCCTAGCACTGTTTTTGCCAAAACTATGTTTATTTGTGTTTTATGGACCTTGTTAAGCATTATGTACCATTGTCCTATTTTGTTTGTCATTACGTAAGGATTCAGAGGCTAGTAATCAAGGAAACACTTCTATCCAATATTTTTCTGGTGTTGAATATAGCATATTTTACTGTTGGGAACCTGGGATTTGCAAAAAATGGCCGATAAATAATCGACCGATAAAATTGATTAATCGGCTGATTTCCAATTAATCTCTAATCCTAGGCTAAACGAGACGCTAATGATATAAAAGCGATATCCTCAACATTGCATTTGATAATACAGAAAATGTTTTTATTCTTGTTAATTAGAAATGAATCGATGAGAAGCAATGACCAGGCCGAGTTTCTACTCAACAATTTATGGTTGATCATAAGCCTACTTATGTAGTGTATTTGTCATTAATTCTGTGTGTCCTATGGTTCTGATATTGTTCGGTCAAGATTTAGTGTTGATTTGTTAGTAACCACGTGTGAAGCTTAGCTACCATGGATATAAGTTGCATGGATGCGCCTATGTGTAAGGGAACATATTTAAATTTCTAGGCTATGCATTTATTACTTACAAGGGCTCTTTAGATTTCTAGGCTATTGATGACCCACAAGTATAGGAGATCTATCGTAGTCCTTTCGATAAGTAAGAGTGTCGAACCCAACGAGGAGCAGAAGGAAATGATAAGCGGTTTTCAGCAAGGTATTCTCTGCAAGTACTGAAATAAGTGGTAACAGATAGTTTTGTGATAAGGTAAATTGTAATGAGCAACAAGTAACAAGAGTAAATAAAGTGCAGAAAGGTGGCCCAATCCTTTTTGTAGCAAAGGACAAGCCTGGACAAACTCTTATAATAGGAAAAGCGCTCCCGAGGACACATGGGAATATCGTCAAGCTAGTTTTCCTCACGCTCATATGATTCGCGTTCGGTACTTTGATAATTTGATATGTGGGTGGACCGGTGCTTGGGTGCTGTTCTTACTTGAACAAGCATCCCACCTATGATTAACCTCTATTGCAAGCATCCGCAACTACAACAAAAGTATTATGGTAAACCTAACCATAGCATGAAACATATGGATCCAAATCAGCCCCTTACGAAGCAACGCATAAACTAGGGTTTAAGCTTATGTCACTCTAGCAACCCATCATCTACTTATTACTTCCCAATGCCTTCCTCTAGGCCCAAATAATGGTGAAGTGTTATGTAGTCGACGTTCACATAACACCACTAGAGGCTAGACTACATACATCTCATCAGAATATCGAACGAATACCAAATTCACATGACTACTAATAGCAAGACTTCTCCCTTGTCCTCAGGAACAAACGTAACTACTCACAAAGCATATTCATGTTCATAATCAGAGGGATAATAATATGCATTAAGGATCTGAACATATGATCTTCCACCAAATAAACCAACTAGCATCAACTACAAGGAGTAATCAACACTACTAGCAACCTACTAGCACCAATCCCGGACTTGGAGACAAGAATTGGATACAAGAGATGAACTCGGGTTTGGAGATGAGATGGTGCTGGTGAAGATGTTGATGGAGATTGCCCTCTCCTGACGAGAGGAGCGTTGGTGATGATGATGGTGATGATTTCCCCCTCCCGAAGGGAAGTGTCCCCGGCAGAACAGCTCTGCCGGAGCCCTAGATTGGCTCCGCCAAGGTTCCGCCTCGTGGCGGCGAAGTCTCGTCCCGAAAGGTTGCTTCCTACTTTTTTCTCATCGAAAGACTTCATATAGGGGAAGATGGGCATCGGAGAGCCAGGGGGCCCACGAGGTAGGGGGGCCCGCCCCAGGGGGGCGCGCCCCCCACCCTCGTGAGCAGGGTGTGGGGCTCCTGGCCTTCATCTTTGGCGACGATTTTTCTTTATTTGTTTTAAGGTATTCCGTGGAGTTTCAAGACTTTTGGAGTTGCGCAGAATAGGTCTCCAATATTTGCTCCTTTTCCAGCCCAGAATTCCAGCTGACGGCATTATCCCTCTTCATGTAGACCTTGTAAAATAAGAGAGAGTAGACATAAGTATTGTGACATAACTTGAAATAACAGCCCATAATGCAATAAATATCGATATAAAATCATGATGCAAAATGGACGTATCAACTCCCCCAAGCTTAGACATGGCTTGTCCTCAAGTAAAAAGCCGATAACAATAAATATTTCCTCATGTTTAGAGGTAGAGGCATCGATAAAAATAAAATATGGACATGCAGGCATCATGATTATTCTCATAACAGCAACATATATAGATTTTGTCATATGATTACTTATGTTCAAGTGATGATCTTTTCACAATGCGAAAGTATGAATCAGAAACCTTATTGAGTACCAACAAATTATAACCTCAGTAATTGAAGCAATCGCAATTTATCATAACACCGGAAAGAGTCTATGTCAGAGCTTAAAAGCAAGTCCACATACTCAACTATCACTTAGTCCTTCATAATTGCTAACACTCACGCAATACTTGTGGTTATGGAATTTTAATCGGACACAGAGCAAGATAGGGGCTTATAGTTCTTCCCCACAACCTTTTACGTCAACAATAATAATTCGTGCTCCCCTACATCCAATTAGATATGTATATCATGTTCTTTCCAACACGCTGAGCTTGCCAAAGGATAAAATGAAAAAGGAAAGGTGAAGATCACCGTGACTCTTGCATAAGGTAGAGGATAATAATAAAAGATAGGCCCTTCGCAGAGGGAAGCAGAGGTTGCCATGCACTTTTATGGTTGAATGCACAAAATCTCAATGCGAAAGAACGTCACTTTATATTGCCCCTTGTGATATGAACCTTTATTATGCAGTCCGTCGCTTTTATTACTTTCGTATCACAAGATCGTATAAAGCTTATTTCTCCCACACTAATCAATCATACATATTTAGAGCAATTTTTATTGCTTTTCACCGATGACAACTTATTTGAAGGATCTTACTCAATCCATAGGTAGATATTGTGGTCTCTCATGGCAAAACTGGTTTAAGGGTATTTGGAAGCACAAGTAGTATCTCTACTTGGTGCTGAGAATTTGGCTAGCATGAGGAGGAAAGGCAGGCTCAACACGTTAGAGGATCCATGACAACATACTTTATCGCAGATGTAAGAAAACATAACTCATTATGTTGTCTTCCTTGTCCAACCTCAACTCTTTAGCATGTTATATTTTAATGAATGCTCCCAATCATAAAAGATGTCAATGATAATATATCTATATGTGAAACCTCTCTTTCCTTATTACTTCCTATTAATTGCAACGATGCCCAAAGCTATATTTGCCAACTCGCAACAACTTTTAATCATCATACTCTTTCTATGTGAAGTCATTACTTTCAATAAGATCAATATGAACTCTTTGATTCTTTTATTCTTTTTCTTTTATTCACCCAAGATCATGGCAAAATAATCAAGCCCTTGACTCAACACTAAACTTTATTATATAGCTCACGGACTCGATTACAAAGAAGGATCATAAAGCAATACTCAAAACTTTATTATTCTACTAAATCAGGATACTACTAAAAGGATCGAACTAAGAAAGATGGTAAAGATAGGAGTTGTGATGGTGATAAGATACCGGGGCACCTCCCCCAAGCTTGGCAGCTGCCAAGGGGAGTGCCCATACCCATGCGATTATGTCTCCTTCTTTGGTGTTGGTGTAATATTCTTGGCGATGATTCCCCTCAAGACACGGTTGTCCTCCTCGAGCTTATTGGCTTGCTTCTTGAGGTCCATTATTTCCTTGCGAAGCTTTCCTGTAACGGCTAAAGCTCCTTGCACCCAAGGGTGTTGCATAGCTGCGGGAGAACAAGAGACACTCCTCCTCATATTTTCATAAGAAAGAAATCTAACATTGGAAGGGATAACTGAGTTTAGAATAGCTGAGCTCTCTAGTTCCCCTATCGTAAACCCAGTTCGGAGGCGAGAAGTGACTTCTTGATCTTCCATGGCATCTACCCTCATCAGGTCGGCCTCCATCTCTTCCTCCGTTGCTGGCCCAAAGTGGTCAGCGTCGCTGTTTGCCCTTGGTTCCGGTGCCGGATTAGATACCCGGCTCTCCCCCACTGACTCTTGAGATGACATCTTGCTCTAATCTGCGGTAGCAACAGCTCAAAACAAAAAATAGAGGAGATTTGCGTGATACGGGAGTCAAAACCTTCGGGAGAATGTATAATGAATTTTTACAGACCAAAATACGTATCGTGCAAGAAAACGGAGTCCGGAGGGCACACGAGTTGCTCACGAGGTAGGGGGGCGCGTCCAGGGGGGTAGGGCGCGCCCCCCACCCTCGTGGGGCCCTCGTGTCCTTCCCGGACTGCTAATTATTTTTCTATTTTTCTAAATATTCCAAAACGGAAAGATATTGCCTTAAAAATTGTTTTGGAGTCGGTTTACTAACCGTACCACATACCTATTCCTTTTCGGAGTCTGAAACGGTCTGGAAAGTGTCCCTTATGTATTCCTCCGGGGTTACGGTTTCAATTATATTGGTTTCAACATTTATAGGATTACCTGAAATATAGTGTTTGATCCTTTGACCGTTTACCACCTTCGGATTTGTGCCTTCGAAGTTGTTGATTTTTATAGCACCGGAACGATAGACCTCCTCGATAACGTAGGGACCTTCCCATTTAGAGAAAAGTTTTCCTGCAAAAAATCTTAGACGAGAGTTGTATAGCAATACATAATCACCTACATTAAACTCACGCTTTTGTATCCTTTTGTCATGCCATCTTTTAACTTTTTCTTTAAACAACTTAGCATTTTCATAAGCTTGGGTTCTCCATTCATCAAGTGAGCTAATATCAAATAACCTTTTCTCACCGGCAAGTTTGAAATCATAGTTGAGCTCTTTAATAGCCCAATATGCCTTATGTTCTAGTTCGAGAGGTAAATGACATGCTTTTCCATAGACCATTTTATACGAAGACATACCCATATGATTCTTATATGCAGTTCTATAGGCCCATAATGCATCATCAAGTTTCTTGGACCAATTCTTTCTAGACCTATTAACAGTCTTTTGCAAAATTAATTTGAGCTCTCTATTGCACAATTCTACTTGACCACTAGACTGCGGGTGATAAGGAGACGCAATTCTATGATTAACGTCATATTTAGCAAGCATTTTACGGAAAGCACCATGAATAAAGTGTGAACCACCATCAGTCATTAAATATCTAGGGACTCCAAACCTCGGAAAAATAACTTCCTTAAGCATTTTAATAGAAGTGTTATGATCAGCACTACTAATTGGAATAGCTGCTACCCAGTTAGTAACGTAATCAACAGCAACCAAAATATGTGTATATCCATTAGAGGCAGGAAAAGGTCCCATATAATCAAAGCCCCAAACATGAAATGGTTCAATAACAAGTGAATAATTCATAGGAATTTCTTGACGTCTACTAATATTACCAATTCTTTGACATTCCTCGCAAGACAAACCAAACTTACGGGCATCTTTGAAGAGAGTGGGCCAATAAAAACCAGATTGCAATACATTATATGCAGTTCTATCTCTAGCGTGGTGTCCTCCATAAGCTTCGGAGTGACACTTGCGTAGGATCTATTCCTGTTCATGCTCAGGTACACAACGTCTAATAACACCATCTACTCCTTCTTCATAAAGAGGTGGGTCATCCCAAAAGTAATGTCACAAATCATAGAAAAACTTTTTCTTTTGTTGGTATGTGAAGCTAGGTGGTATAAATTTAGCAACAATATAATTAGCATAATCAGCATACCATGGAGTGCTACGCGAAGTGCTTAGGACATCTAATTGTTCATCAGGAAAGCTATCATCAATAGGTAGTGGGTCATCAAGAACATTCTCTAACCTAGATAAGTTATCTGCAACCGGGTTCTCAGCTCCTTTTCTATCAACAATATGCAAATCAAATTCTTGCAGCAAGAGAACCCATCTAATAAGTCTAGGCTTTGCATCTTTCTTTTCCATAAGATATTTAATAGCAGCATGATCAGTGTGAATAGTTACTTTAGAATCAACAATATAGGGTCTGAATTTATCACAAGCAAATACAACTGCTAAAAGTTCCTTTTCAGTAGTAGTATAATTTCTTTGAGCATTGTCTAGAGTCTTACTAGCATAATGGATAACATTTAATTTCTTATCAACTCTTTGCCCTAGAACAGCACCTACAGCATAATCACTAGCGTCACACATAATTTCAAAGGGTAAATTCCAATCAGGTGGCTGAACAACAGGTGCAGAGACTAATGCTTTCTTAACTATTTCAAATGCTTTTACACAATCATCAACAAAGAAAAATGGTACATCTTTTTGTAATAAATTAGTCAGAGGCCGAGAAATTTTTGAGAAGTCCTTAATGAACCTCCTATAAAATCCGGCGTGACCAAGGAAACTTCTTATACCTTTGATGTCCTTGGGACATGGCATCTTTTCAATAGCATCAACCTTGGCTTTATCAACTTCAATACCTCTTATACCTTTGATTACTTGTAGCATGTTGAGCACCGTGTATCCATAATGTGTAAGAATGAAGCAGCATTAGACGCAGTAGCATCACATACGATACCCTTCACTAAGCTAAGTGCACACCCTCTGGAGATTGCTGCCTCTTATATTTATAATCTTGTGATGTTTCTAGAGGTAAAGCCTCAGATTGTCGAAGGAACAAATTGGCAGGTCACAGATCGGGCGGGGTATGATGGTTTGGTCAAGTATGGAGTTTTGCACAAACTCCCATACGATAAAGTCCCATATGCCAAGGATGTTAGAGAATTGCAAGGTAAGGATGGTAAGGGCTCGGATGCTAAGGTTCCTACAGTCTTGGAAGGTAAGGATGGTAAGGACTTGCACGAAAATAAACTTGGATGGTAAGGATCCCAATGACTTTGGAGGTAAGGACGGTGTGGACTTGGATGCAAAAAACCTGGATGGTATGGATCCCAATGACTTGGAAGGTAAGGATGGTAAGTAGTTGGATGCAAAAAAGTTGGATGCACAAGGCTTGGATGCTAAGTCTGTGGATGTTAGATACCACGTGACTTGTCTCTTCAGATTAGCAAGAATGGATGCTGCAACTTGTAAATGTTGAAAGTTGAAAAGTGAGGATTACCCATGCACACATATATTTTGCATTCTGGATCATCTTGGTGTACGCACATTTCCAAAAAAATTGAGAAGAAAAGTTGGACAATGCATGCCAAGCTAGTGTTCCCTTCTTCGAGGACTATGAATACTAATGTATGGTTTGATCACATGAATACGTATCATCAACTACACAACATGACTAGTGACGCTTTATTCCCAACCGCAGCTAGTGATTCACAGTCAGAACAGGTGATGCGGTTCCTCTGGAATATATTGGTTGATGGAGAAAAAACTGATTTGGATGAAGGCCAGAAATCATTTGTTCCTTTGTCGGCATACTACTATGCTGCTTGCGAATGATGCACTAATGACATGGAAAATCCAATCAAAATTGTTCCAAAAGAGAGACCAACTACCGAAGAATCCAACCAGATAATTAAATCTAGGCGCGAGCGGATGAGAGGAAAAAAAGCAATGAAATTAGTGCACACGTTTATCTCATTTCTCATTTCCATACATGCTTACAGTGTTAGTATGTTCTCTGGGAGAGTATTCACACATTTTTCTTCAATTTATGCAGCATTTTTTTGGAGAAATCAAAGGGCACATGGAGGAGGAAGCGAAAAGAGAATGACTTGGAGATAGAAGAAGAGACAGATTCAGATACATAAGAAGAGGAAGATTCCGATATAGAAGAAGAGGAAGATTCAAATACAGAAGAAGAGAATATTTGGATGTAGAAGATGGTGGGCTGAGTAGGGCTAGGAAGAGACCATTGAAGGATGGTAGGCTGCAAAAGGTTACGAAGAGACCATTCAAGAATGGTGGACTGCAGAATGGTAGGAAGAAACCATTGGAGGATGCAGAAGAAGATTATGCAAAACCAAACAAGTGGACATTTAGCACAATTATGCGTAGTTAAACATGCTTTCGAAAGTTGGCTGCCTATTCATCTTTGTTCAATCAATCTATGTATCATCATAAAATTTAATCTTGCAAATAACCGCCTCGATTCTTCCGAACCGTTCTTCATCTTCAGTCGTCGGTCTTGAAAACTGGTTCAAAAAATCTTCTCATCTTCGATCTTGAGGATCGCCGAAATGCATTCGACGAGTTTACACATCGGGTATCCGAGGAGCCCCTTTAAGTTTCCGGCCTTTATCAATGCCTTGTTATTTTTATGCCACACCTCGGGTTTGAAGTTGTTCCCGGGCGGCAGCGTCCTCTTGCGTCCGAGCTCCAACGCCGGACTGCATTCGAGGTATCTTTTGCAGCCGAGCACCAATGCCAGACTGCTTCCCAGCTCTAACGCCGGAATGTATCCGAGCTCCAACGCCGGACTATGTATCCGAGCTCCAACGTGGACTGTATACGAGCTCCAACGCCGGACTATGTATCCAAGCTCCAACGCCGGACTGTATCCGAGGTGTCGTAAACCACCTTGGTTCAAAGAAGTTTGAAGGAGTTTAGCCGAGCTTAATGCCAGAAATGCCCTCTATGGAGCCAGCCACTAGCGCCCGAGCTTTATGCCGGACTGCCTCCGAGGTGGTGCACCACCCCGAATGTGGGCTGATTTTTGTCAATATTTTTGATTGGTGCAATTTATTCTCTGCCGAGATACATAGCCAGTAGCCCTCAAGGTGGGTATCGGTCTAAAACCAGTGATGCGCATGAAGGATGACATAAGACCGCTGATCCCCGTAGCCGCTGAGACTCAGGTTGATTTGCAAAATCGGTCTGAGGATCAAGTCCTAGCTCGGCAGAATACTTCGGGACACAAAAAGCGGCGTGCTTAGTCCTCAAGACTCAGTTTGGGTGCGACTGACCAACCTGAGGATCCAAATCTCCTCGGAGACTGTATTACACTTAAAATTTTCTGCATTGGACAGGCAATGCAGTAGCCCCTGAGACACTGGTCGGGTGGCAACATGAGATCAGGGGATCGATGTGCCCCTTTAATATTTGTAAATAATAAGCCCGAAGCCCAGTAGCCCCTGAGCCTTAATGCGGGCACGGGTGGCCGAATTAAGGATTGATATCCATAGTAAAATCACAAATTATGTGTAATGACTCTATGTATCCAAGTACTTTACGTTATTAATGCTCGGATCCGCATTGTACAAAACTTTGTTGACCGACCATCGGCTTCCACCTCCTCGGCCAATAGCCGAGGAGTGTTTGTCCTACTTTATAAAGCCTTTATGAGGACAAAGATTTACAACAAACAAGGCAATCTGGCCATATGGTTTTATAAACAAACGTACGCGGAGAGACATGTTATATTACTGTTTAACAGAAGAAATGTCTTCCAAAGAAAATAGTCCCGCTATCGGTTCCTTTCTTTGGGTTGTCATGCTAAGCATGATCATGAAACCTTAGCTCCGATGTAAGAGCAAAATATCGAGGATTTAGTTTGGGAGGCCAGTTAATAGCCCCCGGTAGTGTTTGGCGACAGTCGAGGTCAAGCCGTAAACACTTCGGCCATTGTTATGAATGGCCTTTCGTTTAACACCGTCATAGGATCGCTGACCAGTTTACGCTTATTGTGACAGTCAGTTTTCGGCTTTCTCCACTGAGGTGCTTAACCATGTGAGCTGGAAGCACAATCGCAGTCGTTCTCTCTTTGCACACCTAGCCGAACAAAGCGGAACGTAGGAGGCAAGCGCAGGAGCCGGGCAACCCAACTATTGACCGAAGACACAATTCGAAACCGATGCATATGTAGCAATATCCGAGAATGTTTTTGCCGAATCTCTAAAGGTGTCCGGCGTTGCACTGCGAGACTTGTACTGAAAACACACAAATAGTTTAAAAAGTGCCATAAGCTTGGAAAACCAAAAAACGTCAGTAAAAACTTGACGTCTGAACGAGATCAAGTGTTCGTGCCAATCCGAAATTGGCCTTAGCAGAAGAAGTGCTTCTGTCGTGCTTTAACATGATACATCCTCTCTCGAGACTTCAAGCGGGTCAGCCTACGGCTTCAACCTCCTATCCCGAGGGCGGAGTACTTCTCATTAGGTCAGTTTAGCAAACTAAACTCTAGCGACTTTGAGAGAGAAATTAGGCTCCCCTGCTAGTGACCACACCCTCGTGTCGAAAAAAGGAGTGATAGATAATAATAATAACAAAACTTTGCAACGACTAAGAAGAGGAACACTTATCACAAAACGGCTCATATAAATTTAAGAGCCCCCATGTGACTTGGGTAAAAGAATGATTGCATGTACCGAAGTACTTATACCATATCTATGTTCAACCGAACTTTAAACGCGTCTTAATCGACCGTCGGCTTCTCCCTCTTCGGTCAAGGACCGAAAAGTGTTATGTACTCCATCTGTCGAGAATATCGACGGTGTTTCCAATAACCACGCAATCAGGCCATAAGGCTGTAACAGACAAAGCGCGCTCAGGGAACTTATGCTATATTACTGCAAAGTGTAAGAAGCATCTTCGAAGAAAATAGTACCCCCACCGATACCTTTCTTGGGTTCTCATTGTTATTATGAGACTTGTGCAATAGATTTTTTGTACTCATGAGTTCAGTTGTGTGCCGACCATCATTGAAAACTATCAGAGCGCTAGCTTTCGGCTTCACCTAGTCTGAGGTCCGGCTCGGATGACCCGATCGTGACAATCGCAGAGGTGCTCCCTTTACTCCCTAGCCGAACAATCGGGAACGTAGGGGTAAACACAGGAGCGAGGCAACCCAGCTTGCAAATCGCTTATGTCAATATTGTGCATATTGTGGCGTAATAAACGAACAAGGAACGAAGCCGTACAAGTATAATCATATGCAAGAGGAAAAGCTTCATGAAGGAAGCCCCCAAATGAATTGGGTATTTGAATTTATGCGTCACAAACAAAGTTTGGACAAGAAATTTTTTTACAAGCAACATTTTTCCAAAAAAGTATAATGCTTGGTCGAACCGAACACAAGTTAGAAATTAAAGCTTTGAGCATGAAAGCGACTTAGCTGGTTAATGTGTTCAGTATTGATGATGCGGTCCGAGCTTGATACGGGACAAGGTTCCATCCCCCAAGCCGGTTCCAAGGTGGCGGAGCGGAGAGCTCGACACGCCGAAGTGGTGACATAGCACGGTCAATGCAGACCGGCAGAGTGACGCCGAAGTCCCCAGATCATTTTCCTGTGCACAAAAAATGGTGCAAACTGGAGATAATAGTAATAATGATAAAAAAATCGTTGCATAATAAATAATTTATGCAAAGTGAGTAATAAAAGAAATATGGCCTGGCGCCAAAGTCACGGTTCGGTCCGAGCTCCGGATGCGGCATTCGCCAGACTATGTACGGAAACTGACCGAACCACCATGCGACTATCGTTAATGCGGCCACCATTTGATAGACCTGGTTTATTTGTTGTAGCAATCCGAAGGAAGGTGATTCCCAAAATTGGGACTCGATCCGTGCACCCATTGCCTGATGGGCGATAAAACGACGGCATG
Organism: Triticum aestivum; assembly: GCF_018294505.1. Lineage (NCBI taxonomy): Eukaryota > Viridiplantae > Streptophyta > Magnoliopsida > Poales > Poaceae > Triticum > Triticum aestivum. Next base: position 703,400,091 of record NC_057807.1, read on the forward strand.
GCAATGCTGGCAAAGGTTGGCACGCCGAGGCAAAGCCCTCGGTCCAGCTAACGTGACGGAGCTGGTCGGCTAGTGACGCCAAAGTGTCCAGAGTAGGTTGATGAAGAGATGGCGAAGCCCCCGGTCCAGCCGAGATGTCGAAGTAGGTCGGCGTGATGGATACCAGCTTGAAGAAGCAATAGTGCGGCCCTGCCGATGCAGGTCGTGACGTGGTCGATGCCGGCTTGATGAAGCGACCGTGCGGCGATGCCGGTATGCCCGCTCCGTGTAAATCCATGGGGCGGCGATGTTGGTAATGATTTATCCTTCGCGATGCCGGACTCTTGTTCGGCTTGCCGAGATGATGATCCGAAGAAGTTGAGCTCGGATCAACAAAGTGACGACGTGTCTAGCGCAGGTCGGCAGCTGTGGAGCAATATTGCCGGATTGGTTTGACACCAGCATGATATTGAAGATCATGTTCAAAAGATTTTAAATTTATTGGGATGTGTTCGGGAACAAAACACAATACCCCATACAAAACTTCCTTCAAAAAGGATGTCCGAAATCCCGTTCGTAAAAAGGACGAACTCGGGTCGGATTTGTTTTCGCGCAGAAAACAGATCCAAAAAGTGATGCACTAATCGGAAGGTTCCCGGAGTTTGGACGGTCGGATCGAGCTGACATTTTGAGGGGTGGTAGATACAGGAATTCTGCGGTCGATCAACGGTTGGATCTTCCGCACGAGGTCCGAGCTAGAAGCTGGACACCACGCCCTAAACTCGTCCAGATTCTCGTCCAGATTTGACAGGGCTCCGGTATATCGTAGATTGTCGGAGATTCCTCCATCGGAACTCGACGAAATTTAGCGTGGCTGTTGTAGACGTAATTCCGCACTATTCTAGCGAAGCAATCGTCAAACCGACGCTCGAGGAGGCGGTGACGGCGGATACAAGTTCGCTGTCCAGAAAAACAGCACGGTCGCCCGAGGGCAATGTTGACGTTGAGCCCCCGGGCTCCCTGGATGATTCCTCCATGATCTTGATAGAGATCGGAGCTGATGTTGATGAAGGCCCTCATCCGAACATGACGATCGGAGGTAGGGCGCAGTCCTTGGTCGAACCAAGGTAACCAGTCGAGCTGGTGAGGAAGATGCCGAAGTCGCAGTTGATCAGCAGGCGAGCCATCGACCCTTTGCCGAACACACATCGGATCTCTCAATGAAAGCACCAATGTCGGTGTCAAAACCGGCGGATCTCGGGTAGGGGGTCCCGAACTGTGCGTCTAGGCTGATGGTAACAGGAGACAAGGGACACGATGTTTTTACCCAGGTTCGGGCCCTCTCGATAGAGGTAAAACCCTACTCCTGCTTGATTAATATTGATGATATGGGTAGTACAAGAGTAGATCTACCACGAGATCAGAGAGGCTAAACCCTAGAAGCTAGCCTATGGTATGATTGTTGTTCGTGTCTATCGACTAGTCTGGCCTCGGTTTATATAATGCACCAGAGGCCTAGGATAACAAGAGTCCTAGCCGAATAGGCCGGTGGGGAGGAGTCCTTGTCTTGATCACCAAGTCTTGTGGAATCTTCCTTGTATGCGGCAGCTGTCCGGACTGGCCCATGAGTATACGGCCATGGGGGTCCTCGGCCCAATCTAACAGATCGGGAGATGACGTGGTGAGTACCCCCTAGTCCAGGACACCGTCAGATTGACAACCCCTTGTTTGCGTTGGGTGCAAGGATTTTTTTATTTTGTCTGCAGGTGCTGCTAACGAGGTGTTGCATGGTTCTCCTACTGCATCATCCTCTCATCTTCGAGTATATCCCAATGCAACTCACAAGTAGAAAGGACGTGTGCCCTCACTAAATATTCTTCCTCCAATTCAATATCATCCACTAAGATGATGCATTGTTGGGCATACAAAATGGAGAGCTTAAAATTATGTATAAGTAACTGAATGTACATAGAAAATGGTTGGGACAACTCTCCTGGAATCTAAATGTAGGGCATTATTTAATTATAGTACATTATGTGGTAATTTGGGTCTTGTTGTCAATATTTATTTTGGAGATAAGCACATCTCCAATACAGTATCTAGTTAGGTACAAAGTAAAGCTCATAATTACTATATGTGTACAATTGGTTCCCTGCCTGATCCATGTAAAAGAACATCTAAAAAATCAATTGAGAAAGTATCATCGCTTCCTTGCTTATTTATTGAAACTGAATCTCTTTCAGTTTGGTTAGGGCAACAATATGGATTCTGATAATCATTTTCTGTTTGAGATATTTCTGTTTTCAAATGCTTCTTTTAAAGGACCATGTTCAAATGACTAACATGTGTTCTGTGGCCAAGCTATTTAACTTCTTGATTGAGGTGTTGATGGGCTGTAACTATTTGCCACTCTGAAGATCGAAAGTGTTGTTTCTTCAGGTAACATAGTACTGAGGTAAAATGATGAGAAGAATCCACAGTGATGTCATTGTTTGCACAGTAAAATTACTTTTTGATACACAGATCTTATTGTTATATGTGGAGATATTTTATAATGATACTTCCCTTTGACCACTGTTCAAAAAATCTTCCGATTCAACGATTTATCTCCCAATTTATCGCTACTCCTAGGATGACAGATAAGATTATGACTTATCTTTACCGTTTATCATTTGGCCCGATTTATCGCTCTGACAAGCGATTTATCGAGAATCTACTGATAAATTGAGCCTATTCCTAGCACTGTTTTTGCCAAAACTATGTTTATTTGTGTTTTATGGACCTTGTTAAGCATTATGTACCATTGTCCTATTTTGTTTGTCATTACATAAGGATTCAGAGGCTAGTAATCAAGGAAACACTTCTATCCAATATTTTTCTGGTGTTGAATATAGCATATTTTACTGTTGGGAACCTGGGATTTGCAAAAAATGGCCGATAAATAATCGACCGATAAAATTGATTAATTGGCTGATTTCCGATTAATCTCTAATCCTGGGATAAACGAGACGCTAATGATATAAAAGCGATATCCTCAACATTGCATTTGATAATACAGAAAATGTTTTTATTCTTGTTAATTAGAAATGAATCGATGAGAAGCAATGACCAGGCTGAGTTTCTACTCAACAATTTATGGTTGATCATAAGCCTACTTATGTAGTGTATTTTTCATTAATTCTTTGTGTCCTATGGTTCTGATATTGTTCGGTAAGGATTTAGTGTTGATTTGTTAGTAACCACGTGTGAAGCTTAGCTACCATGGATATAAGTTGCATGGATGTGCCTATGTGTAAGGGAACATATTTAAATTTCTAGGCTATGCATTTATTACTTACAAGGGTTCTTTAGATTTCTAGGCTATTGATGACCCACAAGTATAGGGGATCTATCGTAGTCCTTTTGATAAGTAAGAGTGTCGAACCCAACGAGGAGCAGAAGGAAATGATAAGCGGTTTTCAGCAAGGTATTCTCTGCAAGTACTGAAATAAGTGGTAACAGATAGTTTTGTGATAAGGTAAATTGTAATGAGCAACAAGTAACAAGAGTAAATAAAGTGCAGAAAGGTGGCCCAATCCTTTTTGTAGCAAAGGACAAGCCTGGACAAACTCTTATAATAGGAAAAGCGCTCCCGAGGACACATGGGAATATCGTCAAGCTAGTTTTCCTCACGCTCATAAGATTCGCGTTCGGTACTTTGATAATTTGATATGTGGGTGGACCGGTGCTTGGGTGCTGTTCTTACTTGAACAAGCATCCCACCTATGATTAACCTCTATTGCAAGCATCCGCAACTACAACAAAAGTATTATGGTAAACCTAACCATAGCATGAAACATATGGATCCAAATCAGCCCCTTACGAAGCAACGCATAAACTAGGGTTTAAGCTTCTGTCACTCTAGCAACCCATCATCTACTTATTACTTCCCAGTGCCTTCCTCTAGGCCCAAATAATGGTGAAGTGTTATGTAGTCGACGTTCACATAACACCACTAGAGGCTAGACAACATACATCTCATCAAAATATCGAACGAATACCAAATTCACATGACTACTAATAGCAAGACTTCTCCCTTGTCCTCAGGAACAAACGTAACTACTCACAAAGCATATTCATGTTCATAATCAGAGGGATAATAATATGCATTAAGGATCTGAACATACGATCTTCCACCAAATAAACCAACTAGCATCAACTACAAGGAGTAATCAACACTACTAGCAACCTACTAGCACCAATCCCGGACTTGGAGACAAGAATTGGATACAAGAGATGAACTCGGGTTTGGAGATGAGATGGTGCTGGTGAAGATGTTGATGGAGATTGCCCTCTCCTGACGAGAGGAGCGTTGGTTATGATGATGGTGATGATTTCCCCCTCCCGAAGGGAGGTGTCCCTGGCAGAACAGCTCTGCCAGAGCCCTAGATTGGTTCCGCCAAGGTTCCGCCTCGTGGCGGCGGAGTCTCGTCCCGAAAGGTTGATTCCTATTTTTTTCTCATCGAAAGACTTCATATAGGGGAAGATGGGCATCGGAGAGCCAGGGGGCCCACGAGGTAGGGGGGCCCGCCCCAGGGGGCGCGCCCCCCACCCTCGTGAGCAGGGTGTGGGGCTCCTGGCCTTCATCTTTGGCGACGATTTTTCTTTATTTATTTTAAGGTATTCCGTGGAGTTTCAAGACTTTTGGAGTTGCGCAGAATAGGTCTCCAATATTTGCTCCTTTTCCAGCCCAGAATTCCAGCTGACGGCATTCTCCCTCTTCATGTAGACCTTGTAAAATAAGAGAGAATAGACATAAGTATTGTGACATAACGTGAAATAACAGCCAATAATGCAATAAATATCGATATAAAATCATGATGCAAAATGGACGTATCAACTCCCCCAAGCTTAGACCTGGCTTGTCCTCAAGCAAAAAGCCGATAACAATAAATATGTCCTCATGTTTAGAGGTAGAGGCATCGATAAAAATAAAATATGGACATGCAGGTATCATGATTATTCTCATAACAGCAACATATATAGATTTTGTCATATGATTACTTATGTTCAAGTGATGATCTCTTCACAATGCGAAAGTATGAATCAGAAACCTTATTGAGTACCAACAAATTATAACCTCAGTCATTGAAGCAATCGCAGTTTATCATAACATCGGAAAGAGTCTATGTCAGAGCTTAAAAGCAAGTCCACATACTCAACTATCACTTAGTCCTTCATAATTGCTAACACTCACGCAATACTTGTGGTTATGGAATTTTAGTCGGACACAGAAAAAGATAGGGGCTTATAGTTTTTCCCCACAACCTTTTACGTCAAGGGTAATGTCAACAATAATAATTCATGCTCCCCTACATCCAATTAGATATGTATATCATGTTCTTTCCAACACGCTGAGCTTGCCAAAGGATAAAATGAAAAAGGAAAGGTGAATATCACCGTGACTCTTGCATAAGGTAGAGGATAATAATGAAAGATAGGCCCTTCGCAGAGGGAAGCAGAGGTTGCCATGCGCTTTTATGGTTGAATGCACAAAATCTCAATGCGAAAGAACGTCACTTTATATTGCCCCTTGTGATATGAACCTTTATTATGCAGTCCTCTACCTTATGAATGCACAAAATCATAAGAGAGAATAGACATAAGTATTGTGACATAACGTGAAATAACAGCCCATAATGCAATAAATATTGATATAAAATCATGATGCAAAATGGACGTATCAACTCCCCCAAGCTTAGACCTCGCTTGTCCTCAAGCAAAAAGCCAATAACAATAAATATGTCCTCATGTTTAGAGGTAGAGGCATCGATAAAAATAAAATATGGACATGCAGGCATCATGATTATTCTCATAACAGCAACATATATAGATTTTGTCATATGATTACTTATGTTCAAGTGATGATCTTTTCACAATGCGAAAGTATGAATCAGAAACCTTATTGAGTACCAACAAATTATAACCTCAGTCATTGAAGCAATCACAATTTATCATAACATCGGAAAGAGTCTATGTCAGAGCTTAAAAGCAAGTCCACATACTCAACTATCACTTAGTCCTTCATAATTGCTAACACTCACGCAATACTTGTGGTTATGGAATTTTAATCGGACACAGAGAAAGATAGGGGCTTATAGTTTTTCCCCACAACCTTTTACGTCAAGGGTAATGTCAACAATAATAATTCATGCTCCCCTACATCCAATTAGATATGTATATCATGTTCTTTCCAACACGCTGAGCTTGCCAAAGGATAAAATGAAAAAGGAAAGGTGAAGATCACCGTGACTCTTGCATAAGGTAGAGGATAATAATAAAAGATAGGCCCTTCGCAGAGGGAAGCAGAGGTTGCCATGCGCTTTTATGGTTGAATGCACAAAATCTGAATGCAAAAGAACGTCACTTTATATTGGCCCTTGTGATATGAACCTTTATTATGCAGTCCGTCGCTTTTATTACTTTCGTATCACAAGATCGTATAAAGCTTATTTCTCCCACACCAATCAATCATACATATTTAGAGCAATTTTTATTGATTTGCACCGATGACAACTTAATTGAAGGATCTTACTCAATCCATAGGTAGATATGGTGGTCTCTCATGGCAAAACTGGTTTAAGGGTATTTGGAAGCACAAGTAGTATCTCTACTTGGTGCTGAGAATTTGGCTAGCATGAGGGGGAAAGGCAAGCTCAACACGTTAGAGGATCCATGACAACATACTTTATCACAGATGTAAGAAAACATAACTCATTATGTTGTCTTCCTTGTCCAACCTCAACTCTTTAGCATGTTATATTTTAATGAGTGATCCCAATCATAAAAGATGTCAATGATAATATTTCTATATGTGAAACCTCTCTTTCCTTATTACTTCCTATTAATTGCAACGATGCCCAAAGCTATATTTGCCAACTCGCAACAACTTTTAATCATCATACTCTTTCTATGTGAAGTCATTACTTTCAATAAGATCAATATGAACTCTTTGATTCTTTTATTCTTTTTCTTTTATTCACCCAAGATCATGGCAAAATAATCAAGCCCTTTACTCAACACTAAACTTTATTATATAGCTCACGGACTCGATTACAAAGAAGGATCATAAAGCAATACTCAAAACTAGATCATGCCATGCATGACTTTATTCTACTAAATCAGGATACTACTAAAAGGATCGAACTAAGAAAGATGGTAAAGATAGGAGTTGTGATGGTGATAAGATACCGGGGCACCTCCCCCAAGCTTGGCAGCTGCCAAGGGGAGTGCCCATACCCATGCGATTATGTCTCCTTCTTTGGTGTTGGTGTAATATTCTTGGCGATGATTCCCCTCAAGATACGGTTCTCCTCCTCGAGCTTATTGACTTGCTTCTTGAGGTCCATTATTTCCTTGCGAAGCTTTCCTATAACGGCTAAAGCTCCTTGCACCCAAGGGTGTTGCATAGCTGCGGGAGAACAAGAGACACTCCTCCTCATATTTTCTTAAGAAAGAAATCTAACATTGGAAGGGATAACTGAGTTTAGAATAGCTGAGCTCTCTAGTTCCCCTATCGTAAACCCAGTTCGGAGGCGAGAAGTGACTTCTTGATCTTCCATGGCATCTACCCTCATCAGGTCGGCCTCCATCTCTTCCTCCGTTGCTGGCCCAAAGTGGTCAGCGTCGCTGTTTGCCCTTGGTTCCGGTGCCGGATTAGATACCCGGCTCTCCCCGACTGACTCTTGAGATGACATCTTGCTCTAATCTGCGGTAGCAACAACTCAAAACAAAAATAGAGGAGATTTGCATGATACGGGAGTCAAAACCTTCGGGAGAATGTATAATGAATTTTTACAGACCAAAATACATATCGTGCAAGAAAACGGAGTCCGGAGGGCACACGAGTTGCTCACGAGGTAGGGGGGCGCGTCCAGGGGGGTAGGGCGCGCCCGCCACCCTCGTGGGGCCCTCGTGGTCTTCTCGGACTGCTAATTATTTTTCTATTTTTCTAAATATTCCAAAATGGAAAGATATTGCCTTAAAAATTGTTTTGGAGTCGGTTTACTTACCGTACCACATACCTATTCCTTTTCGGAGTCTGAAACGGTCTGGAAAGTGTCCCTTATGTATTCCTCCGGGGTTACGGTTTCAATAATATTGGTTTCAACATTTATAGGATTACCTGAAATATAGTGTTTGATCCTTTGACCGTTTACCACCTTCGGATTTGTGCCTTCGAAGTTGTTGATTTTTATAGCACCGGAACGATAGACCTCCTCGATAACGTAGGGACCTTCCCATTTAGAGAGAAGATTTCCTGCAAAAAATCTTAGACGAGAGTTGTATAGCAATACATAATCACCTACATTAAACTCACGCTTTTGTATCCTTTTGTCATGCCATCTTTTAACTTTTTCTTTAAACAACTTAGCATTTTCATAAGCTTGGGTTCTCCATTCATCAAGTGAGCTAATATCAAATAACCTTTTCTCACCGGTAAGTTTGAAATCATAGTTGAGCTCTTTAATAGCCCAATATGCCTTATGTTCTAGTTCGAGAGGTAAATGACATGCTTTTCCATAGACCATTTTATACGAAGACATACCCATATGATTCTTATATGCAGTTCTATAGGCCCATAATGCATCATCAAGTTTCCTGGACCAATTCTTTCTAGACCTATTAACAGTCTTTTGCAAAATTAATTTGAGCTCTCTATTGCTCAATTCTACTTGACCACTAGACTGCGGGTGATAAGGAGGCGCAATTCTATGATTAACGTCATATTTAGCAAGCATTTTACGGAAAGCACCATGAATAAAGTGTGAACCACCATCAGTCATTAAATATCTAGGGACTCCAAACCTCGGAAAAATAACTTCCTTAAGCATTTTAATAGAAGTGTTATGATCAGCACTACTAACTGGAATAGCTGCTACCCACTTAGTAACGTAATCAACAGCAACCAAAATATGTGTATATCCATTAGAGGCAGGAAAAGGTCCCATATAATCAAAGCCCCAAACATCAAATGGTTCAATAACAAGTGAATAATTCATAGGAATTTCTTGACGTCTACTAATATTACCAATTCTTTGACATTCATCGCAAGACAAACCAAACTTACGGGCATCTTTGAAGAGAGTGGGCCAATAAAAACCAGATTGCAATACATTATGTGCAGTTCTATCTCTAGCATGGTGTCCTCCATAAGCTTCGGAATGACACTTGCGTAGGATCTATTCCTGTTCATGCTCAGGTACACAACGTCTAATAACACCATCTACTCCTTCTTTATAAAGATGTGGGTCATCCCAAAAGTAATGTCACAAATCATAGAAAAACTTTTTCTTTTGTTGGTATGTGAAGCTAGGTGGTATAAATTTAGCAACAATATAATTAGCATAATCAGCATACCATGGAGTGCTACGAGAAGTGCTTATGACATTTAATTGTTCATCAGGAAAGCTATCATCAATAGGTAGTGGGTCATCAAGAACATTCTCTAACCTAGATAAGTTATCTGCAACCGGGTTCTCAGCTCCTTTTCTATCAACAATATGCAAATCAAATTCTTGCAGCAAGAGAATCCATCTAATAAGTCTAGGCTTTGCATCATTCTTTTACATAAGATATTTAATAGCAGCATGATCAGTGTGAATAGTTACTTTAGAATCAACAATATAGGGTCTGAATTTATCACAAGCAAATACAACTGCTAAAAGTTCCTTTTCAGTAGTAGTATAATTTCTTTGAGCATTGTCTAGAGTCTTACTAGCATAATGGATAACATTTAATTTCTTATCAACTCTTTGCCCTAGAACAGCACCTACAGCATAATCACTAGCGTCACACATAATTTCAAAGGGTAAATTCCAATCAGGTGGCTGAACAACAGGTGTAGAGACTAATGCTTTTTTAAGTATTTCAAATGCTTCTATACAATCATCAACAAAGACAAATGGTACATCCTTTTGTAATAAATTAGTCAGAGGCCGATAAATTTTTGAGAAGTCCTTAATGAACCTCCTATAAAATCGAGCGTGCCCAAGGAAACTTCTTATACCTTTGATGTCCTTGGGACATGGCATCTTTTCAATAGCATCAACCTTGGCTTTATCAACTTCAATACCTGTTTCAGAAACTTTGTGCCCCAAGACAATACCTTCATTAACCATAAAGTGGCACTTTTCCCAATTCAAGACAAGATTAGTTTCTTCACATCTCTGCAAAACTCGATCAAGATTGCTCAAGCAATCATCAAAAGAGGATCCATAGACGGAAAAGTCGTCCATGAAAACCTCAAAAATCTTTTCACAAAAGTCAGAGAATATAGCCATCATGCATCTTTGAAAGGTAGCAGGTGCATTACATAGACCAAAAGGCATACGTCTATAAGCAAAAGTACCAAAAGGGCATGTAAAAGTATCTTTGATTGATCTTTAGCTGACACAGGTATTTGAGAGAAACCAGAATAACCATCTAGAATGCAATAATGTGTATGTTTGCATAATCTTTCTAGCATTTGATCAATAAAAGGTAAGGGGTAATGATCTTTCTTAGTAGCTTTATTTAATTTGCGGAAATCAATTACCATCCTATAACCTGTGATAATTCTTTACGGGATCAATTCATCTTTATCATTAGGGACAACAGTAATACCTCCCTTCTTAGGGACACAATGGACAGGACTTACCCACTGACTATCAGCAACGGGATAAATTATACCTGCCTCCAGAAGCTTGAGTATTTCTTTTCTTACCACTTCTTTCATTTTAGGATTCAAACGTTGTTGAGGATCACGAACTGGTTTGGCATCCACTTCCAAATTTATTTTATGTTGACATAGAGTGGGACTAATGCCCTTAAGATCATCAAGAGTATATCCAATAGCGGCACGGTGCTTCTTCAGAGTTTTCAATAATCTTTCTTCTTCATGCTCTCAAAGGTTAGCACTAACAGGATATATTTTATTTTCATCAAGATAAGCATATTTAAGATTATCAGGCAACGGTTAAACTCAAACACGGGATCACCCTTGGGTGGAGGAGGATCCCCTAGGATTTCAACAGGCAAATTGTGTTGCAGAATAGGTTCCTGTTTAAAGAATACTTCATCTATTTCCCTTCTTTCATTCATGAACATATCATTTTCATGGTCTAGCAAATAGTGTTCTAAAGGATCACTAGGAGGTGCGGCAATAGAAGCAAGACCAATAATTTCATCCTTACTAGGCAATTCTTCCTCACGATGTTGTTTACTAAATTTAGAGAAATTAAACTCACGAATCATATCATCCAAGCCAATAGTAACAACATTCTTTTCGCAGTCTATCTTAGCATTAACAGTATTCAAGAAGGGTCTACCAAATATAATGGGACAAAAGCTATCTTGTGGCGAACCAAGAACAAGAAAATTAGCAGGATATTTAGTTTTCCCACACAAGACTTCAACATCTCTAACAATTCCCACTGGCGATATAGTATATCTATTAGCAAGCTTAATTGTGACATCAATATCTTCCAACTCAATAGGTGCAATATCATGCATAACTTCTTTGTATAAATCTATGGGTATTACACTAGCACTAGCACCCATATCACATAAGCCATGATAACAATGATCTCCTATTTTAACAGAAATAACAGGCACGCCTACTACAGGTCTATGTTTATCTTTAGTACACGGTTTAGCAATTCTAGCAGTTTCACCGTTGAACTGAATAACATGCCCACCGATATTATCAGACAAGAGATCTTTAACAATAGCAATATTAGGTTCTACTTTGACTTGCTCAGGAGGTGTATAAGTTCTAATATTGCTTTTACGAACCACAGTTGAAGCTTTAGCATGATCCTTTATTCTAACAGGGAAGGGTGGTTTCACAATATAAGAAGTGGGAACAATAGGATCATTATAAGTGACAGTCTTTTCTTCAACTTTAATAGGTGCAGCTACTTTTACTTCTATGGGGGGATGATATTTGAACCACTTCTCTTGGGGAGATCAACATAAGTAGCAAAAGATTCACAGAAAGAAGCTACTATCTCAGAGTCAAGTCCATATTTAGTGCTAAACTTACGGAAAATGTCAGTATCCATAAAAGATTTAACACAATCAAACTTAGGTGTCATACTTGACTCCTTACCTTCGTCGAGATCCCAATCTTTAGAGTTGCGTTTAATTCTATCCAATAAATCCCATCTGAATTCAATAGTCTTCATCATAAAAGAGCCAGCACAAGAAGTATCGAGCATGGTTTGATTATCATGAGAAAGCCGAGCATAAAAACTTTGAATAATTATTTCTCTTGGGAGCTCATGATTGGGGCATGAATATAACAATTATTTAAGCCTCCCCCAAGCTTGAGCGATGCTTTCTCCTTCGCGAGGCCAAAAATTATATATATAATTGCGATCACGAGGAACAAGATGCACAGGATAATATTTTTGATGAAATTCCAATTTCAATCTTTTGTAGTTCCATGATCCGGTACCATCACATAGCCAATACCATGTCAATGCATCTCCCTTCAAAGATAAAGGGAAGACCTTCTTCTTGACAACATCATCCGGTATACCTGCAAGCTTAAATAATCCACAAACCTCATCCACATATATTAAGTGTTCATCAGGATGCTTTGTTCCATCTCCTACAAAATTATTAGCTAGCAATTTTTCCATCATACCCGAAGGAAACTTCTTATACCTTTGATGTCCTTGGGACATGGCATCTTTTCAATAGCATCAACCTTGGCTTTATCAACTTCAATACCTCTTTCAGAAACTTTGTGCCCCAAGACAATACCTTCATTAACCATAAAGTGGCACTTTTCCCAATTCAAGACAAGATTAGTTTCTTCACATCTCTGCAAAACTCGATCAAGATTGCTCAAGCAATCATCAAAAGAGGATCCATAGACGGAAAAGTCGTCCATGAAAACCTCACAAATCTTTTCACAAAAGTCAGAGAATATAGCCATCATGCATCTTTGAAAGGTAGCAGGTGCATTACATAGACCAAAAGGCATACGTCTATAAGCAAAAGTACCAAAAGGGCAGGTAAAAGTATCTTTGATTGATCTTTAGCTGACACAGGTATTTGACAGAAACCAGAATAACCATCTAGAATGCAATAATGTGTATGTTTGCATAATCTTTCTAGCATTTGATCAATAAAAGGTAAGGGGTAATGATCTTTCTTAGTAGCTTTATTTAATTTTCGGAAATCAATTACCATCCTATAACCTGTGATAATTCTTTACGGGATCAATTCATCTTTATCATTAGGGACAACAGTAATACCTCCCTTCTTAGGGACACAATGGACAGGACTTACCCACTGACTATCAGCAACGGGATAAATTATACATGCCAACAGAAGCTTGAGTATTTCTTTTCTTACCACTTCTTTCATTTTAGGATTCGAACGTCGTTGAGGATCACGAACTGGTTTGGCATCCACTTGCAAATTTATTTTATGTTGACATAGAGTGGGACTAATGCCCTTAAGATCATCAAGAGTATATCCAATAGCGGCACGGTGCTTCTTCAGAGTTTTCAATGATCTTTCTTCTTCATGCTCTCAAAGGTTAGCACTAACAGGATATATTTTATTTTCATCAAGATAAGCATATTTAAGATTATCAGGCAACGGTTAAACTCAAACATGGGATCACCCTTGGGTGGAGGAGGATCCCCTATGATTTCAACAGGCAAATTGTGTTGCAGAATAGGTTCCTGTTTAAAGAATACTTCATCTATTTCCCTTCTTTCATTCATGAACATATCATTTTCATGGTCTAGCAAATAGTGTTCTAAAGGATCACTAGGAGGTGCGGCAATAGAAGCAAGACCAATAATTTCATCCTTACTAGGCAATTCTTCCTCACGATGTTGTATACTAAATTTAGAGAAATTAAACTCATGAATCATATCATCCAAGCCAATAGTAACAGCATTCTTTTCGCAGTCTATCTTAGCATTAACAGTATTCAAGAAGGGTCTACCAAATATAATGGGACAAAAGCTATCTTGTGGGGAACCAAGAACAAGGAAATCTGCAGGATATTTAGTTTTTCCACACAAGACTTCAACATCTCTAACAATTCCCACTGGCGATATAGTATCTCTATTAGCAAGCTTAATTGTGACATCAATATCTTCCAACTCAATAGGTGCAATATCATGCATAACTTCTTTGTATAAATCTATGGGTATTACACTAGCACTAGCACCCATATCACATAAGCCATGATAACAATGATCTCCTATTTTAACAGAAATAACAGGCACGCCTACTACAGGTCTATGTTTATCTTTAGTACACGGTTTAGCAATTCTAGCAGTTTCACCGTTGAACTGAATAACATGCCCACCGATATTATCAGACAAGAGATCTTTAACAATAGCAATATTAGGTTCTACTTTGACTTGCTCAGGAGGTGTATAAGTTCTAATATTGCTTTTACGAACCACAGTTGAAGCTTTAGCATGATCCTTTATTCTAACAGGGAAGGGTGGTTTCACAATATAAGAAGTGGGAACAATAGGATCATTATAAGTGACAGTCTTTTCTTCAACTTTAATAGGTGCAGCTACTTTTACTTCTATGGGGGGATGATATTTGAACCACTTCTCCTTGGGGAGATCAACATAAGTAGCAAAAGATTCACAGAAAGAAGCTACTATCTCAGAGTCAAGTCCATATTTAGTGCTAAACTTACGGAAAATGTCAGTATCCATAAAAGATTTAACACAATCAAACTTAGGTGTCATACTTGACTCCTTACCTTCGTCGAGATCCCAATCTTTAGAGTTGCGTTTAATTCTATCCAATAAATCCCATCTGAATTCAATAGTCTTCATCATAAAAGAGCCAGCACAAGAAGTATCGAGCATGGTTCGATTATCATGAGAAAGCCGAGCATAAAAACTTTGAATAATTATTTCTCTTGGGAGCTCATGATTGGGGCATGAATATAACAATGATTTAAGCCTCCCCCAAGCTTGAGCGATGCTTTCTCCTTCGCGAGGCCAAAAATTATATATATAATTGCGATCACGAGGAACAAGATGCACAGGATAATATTTTTGATGAAATTCCAATTTCAATCTTTTGTAGTTCCATGATCCCGTACCATCACATAGCCAATACCATGTCAATGCATCTCCCTTCAAAGATAAAGGGAAGACCTTCTTCTTGACAACATCATCGGGTATACCTGCAAGCTTAAATAATCCACAAACCTCATCCACATATATTAAGTGTTCATCAGGATGCTTTGTTCCATCTCCTACAAAATTATTAGCTAGCAATTTTTCCATCATACCCGAAGGAAACTTCTTATACCTTTGATGTCCTTGGGACATGGCATCTTTTCAATAGCATCAACCTTGGCTTTATCAACTTCAATACCTCTTTCAGAAACTTTGTGCCCCAAGACAATACCTTCATTAACCATAAAGTGGTACTTTTCCCAATTCAAGACAAGATTAGTTTCTTCACATCTCTGCAAAACTCGATCAAGATTGCTCAAGCAATCATCAAAAGAGGATCCATAGACGGAAAAGTCGTCCATGAAAACCTCACAAATCTTTTCACAAAAGTCAGAGAATATAGCCATCATGCATCTTTGAAAGGTAGCAGGTGCATTACATAGACCAAAAGGCATACGTCTATAAGCAAAAGTACCAAAAGGGCATGTAAAAGTATCTTTGATTGATCTTTAGATGACACAGGTATTTGACAGAAACCAGAATAACCATCTAGAATGCAATAATGTGTATGTTTGCATAATCTTTCTAGCATTTGATCAATAAAAGGTAAGGGGTAATGATCTTTCTTAGTAGCTTTATTTAATTTGCGGAAATCAATTACCATCCTATAACCTGTGATAATTCTTTACGGGATCAATTCATCTTTGTCATTAGGGACAACAGTAATACCTCCCTTCTTAGGGACACAATGGACAGGACTTACCCACTGACTATCAGCAACGGGATAAATTATACCTGCCTCCAGAAGCTTGAGTATTTCTTTTCTTACCACTTCTTTCATTTTAGGATTCAAACGTCGTTGAGGATCACGAACTGGTTTGGCATCCGCTTCCAAATTTATTTTATGTTGACATAGAGTGGGACTAATGCCCTTAAGATCATCAAGAGTATATCCAATAGCGGCACGGTGCTTCTTCAGAGTTTTCAATAATCTTTCTTCTTCATGCTCTCAAAGGTTAGCACTAACAGGATATATTTTATTTTCATCAAGATAAGCATATTTAAGATTATCAGGCAACGGTTAAACTCAAACACGGGATCACCCTTGGGTGGAGGAGGATCCCCTAGGATTTCAACAGGCAAATTGTGTTGCAGAATAGGTTCCTGTTTAAAGAATACTTCATCTATTTCCCTTCTTTCATTCATGAACATATCATTTTCATGGTCTAGCAAATAGTGTTCTAAAGGATCACTAGGAGGTGCGGCAATACAAGCAAGACCAATAATTTCATCCTTACTAGGAAATTCTTCCTCACGATGTTGTTTACTAAATTTAGAGAAATTAAACTCATGAATCATATCATCCAAGCCAATAGTAACAACATTCTTTTCGCAGTCTATCTTAGCATTAACAGTATTCAAGAAGGGTCTACCAAATATAATGGGACAAAAGCTATCTTGTGGGGAACCAAGAACAAGAAAATTAGCAGGATATTTAGTTTTCCCACACAAGACTTCAACATCTCTAACAATTCCCACTGGCGATATAGTATATCTATTAGCAAGCTTAATTGTGACATCAATATCTTCCAACTCAATAGGTGCAATATCATGCATAACTTCTTTGTATAAATCTATGGGTATTACACTAGCACTAGCACCCATATCACATAAGCCATGATAACAATGATCTCCTATTTTAACAGAAATAACAGGCACGCCTACTACAGGTCTATGTTTATCTTTAGTACACGGTTTAGCAATTCTAGCAGTTTCACCGTTGAACTGAATAACATGCCCACCGATATTATCAGACAAGAGATCTTTAACAATAGCAATATTAGGTTCTACTTTGACTTGCTCAGGAGGTGTATAAGTTCTAATATTGCTTTTACGAACCACAGTTGAAGCTTTAGCATGATCCTTTATTCTAACAGGGAAGGGTGGTTTCACAATATAAGAAGTGGGAACAATAGGATCATTATAAGTGACAGTCTTTTCTTCAACTTTAATAGGTGCAGCTACTTTTACTTCTATGGGGGATGATATTTGAACCACTTCTCCTTGGGGAGATCAACATAAGTAGCAAAAGATTCACAGAAAGAAGCTACTATCTCAGAGTCAAGTCCATATTTAGTGCTAAACTTACGGAAAATGTCAGTATCCATAAAAGATTTAACACAATCAAACTTAGGTGTCATACTTGACTCCTTACCTTCGTCGAGATCCCAATCTTTAGAGTTGCGTTTAATTCTATCCAATAAATCCCATCTGAATTCAATAGTCTTCATCATAAAAGAGCCAGCACAAGAAGTATCGAGCATGGTTTGATTATCATGAGAAAGCCGAGCATAAAAACTTTGAATAATTATTTCTCTTGGGAGCTCATGATTGGGGCATGAATATAACAATGATTTAAGTCTCCCCCAAGCTTGAGCGATGCTTTCTCCTTCGCGAGGCCAAAAATTATATATATAATTGCGATCACGATGAACAAGATGCACAGGATAATATTTTTGATGAAATTCCAATTTCAATCTTTTGTAGTTCCATGATCCCGTACCATCACATAGCCAATACCATGTCAATGCATCTCCCTTCAAAGATAAAGGGAAGACCTTCTTCTTGACAACATCATCGGGTATACCTGCAAGCTTAAATAATCCACAAACCTCATCCACATATATTAAGTGTTCATCAGGATGCTTTGTTCCATCTCCTACAAAATTATTAGCTAGCAATTTTTCCATCATACCCGAAGGAACTTCAAAAGGAGTTTCATTTTCAATAGGTTCAGTAGGTTGAGGAGCAACTCTTTGCTCTACTGGACGGGGTGAAGATACCCCGAACAAGCCCCTCAGAGAATTACTTTCCATAGTAACAAGTGACAGTAAATTTCAGCACACTATATAAATTTTTCTTTACCAAATTCCACCTACCAAAGGTGCTACACTCCCCGGCAACGGCGCCAGAAAAGAGTCTTGATGACCCACAAGTGTAGGGGATCTATCATAGTCCTTTTGATAAGTAAGAGTGTCGAACCCAACGAGGAGCAGAAGGAAATGATAAGCGGTTTTCAACAAGGTATTCTCTGCAAGTACTGAAATAAGTGGTAACAGATAGTTTTGTGATAAGGTAAGTTGTAACGAGCAACAAGTAAAAAGAGTAAATAAAGTGCAGCAAGGTGGCCCAATCCTTTTTGTAACAAAGGACAAGCCTGGACAAACTCTTCTAATAGGAAAAGCGCTCCCGAGGACACATAGGAATATCGTCAAGCTAGTTTTCGTCACACTCATCTGATTCGCGTTCGGTACTTTGATAATTTGATATGTGGGTGGACCGGTGCTTGGGTGCTGTTCCTACTTGAACAAGCATCCCACTTATGATTAACATCTATTGCAAGCATCCGCAACTACAACAAAAGTATTAAGGTAAACCTAACCATAGCATGAAACATATGGATCCAAATCAGCCCCTTACAAAGCAACGCATAAACTAGGGTTTAAGCTTCTGTCACTCTAGCAACCCATCATCGACTTATTACTTCCCAATGCCTTCCTCTAGGCCCAAATAATGGTGAAGAGTTATGTAGTTGACGTTCACATAACACCACTAGAGGCTAGACAACATACATCTCATCAAAATATCGAACGAATACCAAATTCACATGACTACTAATAGCAAGACTTCTCCCTTGTCCTCTGGAACAAACGTAACTACTCACAAAGCATATTCATGTTCATAATCAGAGGGATAATAATATGCATTAAGGATTTGAACATATGATCTTCCACCAAATAAACCAACTAGCATCAACTACAAGGAGTAATCAACACTACTAGCAACCTACTAGCACCAATCCCGGACTTGGAGACAAGAATTGGATACAAGAGATGAACTAGGGTTTGGAGATAAGATGGTGCTGGTGAAGATGTTGATGGAGATTGCCCTCTCCCGATGAGAGGAGCGTTGGTGATGATTTCCCCCTCCCGGAGGGAAGTGTCCCCGGCAGAACAGCTCTGTCGGAGCCATAGATTGGTTCCGCCAAGGTTCCGCCTCGTGGCGGCGGAGTCTCGTCCCGAAAGGTTGCTTCCTGTTTTTTTCTCATCGAAAGACTTCATATAGGGGAAGATGGGCATCGGAGAGCCACCAGGGGGCCCACGAGGTAGGGGGGCGCGCCCCGGGTTGGCCCCCACCCTCGTGAGCAGGGTGTGGGCCCCCTGGCCTTCATCTTTGGCGACGATTTTTCTTTATTTATTTTAAGGTATTCCGTGGAGTTTCAGGACTTTTGGAGTTGCGCAGAATAAGTCTACAATATTTGTTCCTTTTCCAGCCTAGAATTCCAGCTGCCGGCATTCTCCCTCTTCATGTAGACCTTGTAAAATAAGAGAGAATAGACATAAGTATTGTGACATAACGTGAAATAACAGCCCATAATGCAATAAATATCGATATAAAAGCATGATGCAAAATGGATGTATCAGCTATGCATTTAGTAAATCATCGTTCGAGAACAAAATCTTATGTCCTTTCAAAAATCATTGGCCGAGAGTCAAGTGTTGTGTGTGATACTCTTATGTTTTGTATTTTCAGCAATGTACTCATATAGTGTGTCCTTTGTAGGAGGAAAAATGGCAAGTGCGAGTGGAAAAGGTAAAAATGGTGGGGTCATGGAGGACCAACCGAAAGTAGTAGAGTATGAACTAGTGAGAAGTAGGAACCTTGAAGAAAATGAGAGACGGATGGAAGTGATACGCAAAAAAGAGCTATTGTGCGGTAAGATATGGAAGCAAACCACAAACCAAAAAAGAAAAGAAAGGTATGTAGCTTCCATCACATCTATTTTCTCCGCGAAGAAGAAAATGTAGCTTCCAGCACTAATCTGTTTATGCAGGAACCCTCCCACACACGTATAAGTATGAATGTAGGACGTGTTTTGAGGTCTAGTATAACAAAGATCATGATTAGGTACACCCTACACATCAGCCTTCCGAAGCAAGCCATACTGCTAAGTCAAAACTATAGTATATTCATCCACACATTTTCATTTTTGGTGGAATGTAAATATAGGTAGAACATGCAGCAGTACAAACACAATTAGCTAAAGTCAGTGATATAGGTTCTATTCTATTCTGAAAATAGAACATCTGAAACACATGTGCTCTATGTGATGGCTTAGTTCCTCCCTGGTTTTCCTTTTTACATTCTTCCTAATTTACTAAACCTTCTAGTTATGTTACCTGGCCTAGACCTCCACATGTGTGTCTATGTGATGGTTTAGTTCCTCTAGAGATTACCTTGAAAATTGGAACTTCAAAGTCTTCCCTGACTTGGCTACATTAATATTTTAATAAGTAATTAGATGTTTTGCTCTCTGCTGATTACAATAATTGAAGTGCATTGCAGTTGTGTCATTATTTTAAAAAACATTGCCTTCTATGTACCTTACTACTCTTAATTGGGTTTCTATGTTATGTCACTAATTTTGTCGATGAAAACATAGAGCAAAGCTATTTGGATGTTGCTCGCCTAGATATCATGTGGTGATCGTTGTTGTCGTAGTGATGTGGTGTAGTCAGCATGCGTTGTGCAGTTTAAGTTTTGAATATTATGCATGAGCTACTTTTTAACTCCTGTGATTGCTAATTATCCTGAAACACACGAGCATGAGAAAAGGAGGTGTCCTTTTGTTATGCTATTTTTTGGTTGAATTAACTTACTTCTGTTTCTCTCCCCACCTTTAGATCCACAAAGTAGCATCTAGATCTCCTATCCTGCCCGTCAAATCCGAGTTATACTCATATGAAACTAGATCTCCCTTTCTTACCTCATGCAACTAGATCTCCTTGTACAACATTAGTTTTGCCCTTTGTTATATTTATAATGGGGCATCGTATTATTAACTGATTTTCTATATACTGAATGAAAAGGAGGTATTTTATGTTTTTATTCTCTATTTTGCACAAGTGGCGGGCAACTGTTTCCATGAAATTTATTATCTGGAAGCAATAGCAAGGATACATGAGGGTACTTAAATGCTAGGAAATAAAATATCTTTGAACACCAAAGTTGAGAACCTACTTTTGTAACTAGACTTTTAGTGTTGCCGCTATCGTGAACTATATGCAGCATAGAGCATTCTAATTATTCTTCTGCATTGTTCTCTATCCCGACTGTTGGGGAACGCGGTAATTTCAAAAAAATTCCTACGATCACTCAAGATCTATCTAGGAGATGTATAGCAACAAGAGGGGGGAGTGTTTCCATGTACCCTCATAGACCGGAAGCGGAAGCGTTTCAATAACGCGGTTGATGTAGCCGAACGTCTTCGCGATCCAACCGGTCCAAGTACCGAACTTACGGTACCTCCGCGTTCAGCACACGTTCAGCTCGATGACGTCCGTCGTAATATTGATCCAGTTCAGGACGAGGGTGAGTTCCGTCAGCACGACGGAGTGGCGACGGTGATGATGATGTTACCAGCGCAGGGCTTCGTCTAAGAACTACGATGGTATGATCGAGGTGTGTAACTGTGGAGGGGGGAACCGCACACTATTGGGAGAGAAAATTGTGTGTTCTAGGGTGCCCCCCTGCCCCCGTGTATAAAGGAGCAAGGGGAAGGCCGGCCGGTCCCTGTAGGCGTGCCCCAAGAGGGGAATCCTACTAGGACTCCAAGTCCTAGTAGGTTTCCACCAAGAGGGAGAGAGGGGGAAGGAAGGAGAGGGAGAGGGAGAAGGAAAGGGGGGCGCCGTCCCCCTCCTAGTCCAATTCGGACCCAAGGCGGAGCGGCACGCGGCCTGCCGTAGCCGTCCCTCTCTCTCTCCACTAAGGCCCATCGAGGCCCATTAGTTCCCCCGGGGGTTCCGATAACCCTCTGGCACTCCGGTTTTATCCAAAACTTCTCCGGAACACTTCTGGTGTCCGAATATAGTCGTCCAATAAATCAATCTTTATGTCTCGACCATTTTGAGACTCCTCGTCACATATGTGATCTTATTTGTGACTCCGAACAAACTTCGGTCATCAAAAACACATAACTCATAATACATATCGTCATTGAACGTTAGGCGTGCGGACCCTACGGGTTCGAGAATGATGTATACATGACCGAGACAGATCTCCGGTCAATAACCAATAGCAGAACCTGGATGCTCATATTGGCTTCCTTTGTCATCGGTATGTTACTTGCCCATCATTCTATCGTCGGTATCATCATACCTAGTTCAATCTCGTTACCGGCAAGTCTCTTTACTCGTTCCGTAATGCTTCATCCCGCAACTAACTCATTAATCACATTGCTTGCAAGGCTTATAGTGATGAGCATTACCGAGAGGGCCCAGAGATACCTCTCTGATACACGGAGTGACAAATCCTAATCTCGATCTATGCCAACCCAACAAATACCTTCGGAGACACCTGTAGAGCATCTTTATAATCACCCAGTTACGTTGTGACGTTTGATAGCACTCAAGGTGTTCCTCCGGTATTCGGGAGTTGCATAATCTCATAGTCTAAGGAACATGTATAAGTCATGAAGAAAGCAGTAGCAATGAAACTGTAATGATCATAATTCTAAGCTAACGGATGGGTCTTGTCCATCATGATCATAATGATGTGATCTCGTTCATCAAATGACAACAAATGTCTATGGTTAGGAAACATAACCATCTTTGATTAACGAGCTAGTCAAGTAGAGGCATACTAGGGACACTATGTTTTGTCTATGTATTCACACATGTACGAAGTTTTCGGTTAATACAATTCTAGCATGAATAATAAACATTTATCATGATATAAGGAAATATAAATAACAACTTTATTATTGCCTCTAGGGCATATTTCCTTCACCGACAACTACAGTAGTGTAGGCTGATGTGATAGGATGTATGATTGATGTAATTGCATCTCAGTAAGAGCAATTTGGTGCATAGTATATTGGTCCCAGCCTACTTGCTGTAAATACCTGATTTTGGTGGATTTTGTTCATGGATTTGATTATACAATCTAAATCCACTGTGAACTACTAAAAATCTGTACATCTACTAAAAGAGTCATAGTTATATATATTTAGTTTTCTGTTGTATGTTTATTTTTTTGGAAGCAAGTGTTGGATTATGGGCTACTGGTACCTATGTACAGTAACTTAAGTATGTCCCAGGTACACTATATGCTCAGAAATCATACAAACTAAATTATGCAGTTCCTTTCGAATGGATAGACAAAAAGTGGACAGAGGGCTTCTATGCCACATCCATGGCTACTACTGGAAGTCAATTGGCGGTCTTCATCTTGCAATGCTACACCTATAGGTTAGGTAGGTGTATTCCTCATTGTATGTTGTTGTGTGTGCGCATTGCACATGTGAATCCTGTCTGCATTCAATTACATAAATTAGTTTAAAATTCTAATAATCAAGACTTTAACTTTTGTTGGATGTAAACATAAGGAATAGACACAGTGAACAACGAAGCCAACAATCCGCATCAACTGGATGTTGTAGTTTTCATTATGTACACCTGATGTATCATCCTTTCATCTTTTCGTTGTCCTTCTATAAACCTGGTGTATGGTGTCTTGGTGCTTAGAACAGACTGAAGTGTATGTACGTGACAATTAGTTAATGGAACAAAAATGTTTGGTACACTTAATTAATATATATTGTTTTGGTGATTATGCTTTAGAACACATGAACTATATGTATGTGACAATCAGTGCCATATGTTAATTAAAGTTGTGGGTTGCTAAACAAAATGTTCATCAATTGTTGGTTAGTAAAAGCAAACATCGTCTGATTGTTGGTCGGCAAAACAAACCCTGTCTAATGGTCGGTCAGGAAAGGCTAACACCAAACCCAACAAAATGTTGGTCGGGAAAGAATTACCCATCAGGCAGTCGGCCGGTAAAGGCCCATGACTGCACCAATGGAATATTCGTCGGGAAAAGCCCATGGCAGGCCCAACAAACTGTTGGTCGGGAAAAATAACGCTTAGCCGTCAAGTAGTCGGTCAGGAAAGATATGTCAGTAGGGAAAGGGCTTTCCCATCTAGACATTTCCTAACATACATGGTCGGTCGGCAATAGTCTTCCCTGACCGACTGTTGGTGGGTGAAAGTTGTATTTCTAAACAACCTGGCTATCAGGGATGTAGTGTTGTGGTGTAGTGACTTGAAAACTTCAGCACACAAAACTCAACAGAAATCTCGTGAGATTCGTTAGTACAATAGACAAATCATAAACTTTAGGTACTCCCTCTGTTTCTAAATATAAGCCCCTTTAGAGATTCCAATGTGGACTACATAGGGAGCAAAATGAGTGAATCTACAC
This sequence comes from Triticum aestivum, assembly GCF_018294505.1. Classification (NCBI taxonomy): domain Eukaryota; kingdom Viridiplantae; phylum Streptophyta; class Magnoliopsida; order Poales; family Poaceae; genus Triticum; species Triticum aestivum. The sequence goes on from NC_057807.1 coordinate 703,424,594, forward strand.
TCTAAAATATGTCTATATAAATCTGTATGTAGTCATTATTGGAATCTAAAAAAGACTTATATTCAGGAACGGAGGGAGCACTCTTGTAAAGTCATTCATAATTAATCTTGCATAGCACCTACTTTATCATAACTTCTCCATGACTTATACCCCCGATATAATCCATAACATCATTAAAATAAGCACACTATGCAAATAAAAAATAGTCTAAAACAGAATAGTTTGTAATGATCTGAACAAAAACTATACTTCTATAAAGCCAAAAATTCTGAAAAATTAGGAAAACATGGGCAATTTGTATATCTATCATGTATAAAAAATTCATATCAAAATCATGTTCCATCAAATTATACAAATTCCTGGACTATGAGTAAAAGTTTCTGTTTTTTCACAGTGTCAAGTCAACTATCATCCAAATCGTCACAGTGGCTTTACTTGTCACAAGCACCAACTACAATATAAAAACACAATAATTACAGTAGAAATAATCATGTCGTAACACCAAATAGAAAGAAAAGAAAAAAAATCTAATATAGCTATTGGGTTGCCTCCCAAGAAGCACTATTGTTTTACGCCCCTAGCTCGGCATAATGCACTGTTTCAAGTATTTTCATCATCCTTCAAAGTAATTCCATAGGTGGCTCTTATAGTAGATTAATATGGTAAGTGTTCCATCCCTTTCTTTAATGGAAATTGAAACCTTATATTTCCTTCTTTCATATCAATAATGGCACCTATGGTGAAATGCCTACCAAGTATTACAGTACATGATGGATTGCATTCAATATCAAGCACAATAAAATCCATGGGGAAGTAATTTATATTAGGAAGTATGCATGAGTACATCATTTATTCTACACAATGGGTTCTTAATAGTCGAATCCGCTAAATGCAAGTTAAAATTGACTCATCTCCAGTCCTTTTTTCATCAAGTTCTATATTACTAAACAAAGATTGATAATAACCGGGTGGAATCACTTCTTCTAGGAATTCTTGCTTAGCTCTTATTTTAGCGATTCTTTCTCCACTTTCATTCATGGGGTTAGTTGGATAGACTTTAAAGATTCAGTAGCACCAATTTTATGTGGCATCATTTTAATTTTAAGAGTTTCCACATCATGAGCAATTATGTCCATATTTCTAGCCATATCATGAACTTTATGTAGTTTTTCTTCTACCGTGGCATTAAAAATATTTTGAGAACTAATAAATTCTTTATTGTTGTTCTCGAGATCAGTAGGTATCCTACTATTATTCTTATATGAATTACCATAATTATTAGAGGGATTACTGGGATACGACCTAGGATTGAAATTCCCTTGATATGCATTGTGGTTGAAATTATTTATAGCGACAAAATTCACATCAATAGCATCATTATTTTTCTCTATCAAAGTAGATAGTGGCACATAATTAGGATCAACATGAGCATTCTTATTAGCAAACATATGCGTAAGAGCATCCATTTTCTCAGTCAAAGTAGAAACTTCTTCGAAGGGGTTTACCTTCTTACCAGTTGGAGCGCGTTCGGTGTGCCATTGAGAATAATTTGTCATCATATTATCGAGAAGCTTCGTGGCCACTCCAAAGTAATTCCCATAAAGGTATGACCTACAGGAGATTCTAGAATATTTCACACAAAGTTTAGTCCCGCATAATTTTTATGTATTATCATCTGTAAGCTTAATCCATCAGTGTGACAGTTTTTCATCACTAATTTTATTCTCTACCAAGATTGTGCAACATGTTCTTGCTCAAGTTGCTTAAAGATCATGATTTGATTTCTAAGAAAAATAATCTTAGTGGGAGGAAAACACTTGGCAATAAAAGCATCCTTACATTTATCACATGAATCAATAGTATTGCGAGGCAAGGATGAAAACCAAGTTTTAGCACGACCTCTTAGCTAGAAAGGAAATAATTTCAACTTAACAATATCACTATCAACATATTTTTTTTATTTTTCATATCACATATTTCAACGAAGGTATTAAGATGGGATACCGCATCTTCATTAGGATTTCCAGAAAAGTGTTATTTCATAACAAGGTTTAGCAATGCAACATTAATATCATATGACTCCTCACTAGTGGCGGGGGAGCAAGTGGAGTACTAATAAAATCACTGTTATTAGTATTCAAGAAGTCACACAACTTAGTCTTTTCTAGAGACATACTGACAAAGCAAACAAGCAAAGCAAAATAGTTTTTTTTGTTTTCAATTTTTTAAAGAAGTGGAGGGATATGAAAAAGAGAGGCGAATAAACAGTAGAGCAAGTAATTAATACTTTGTCAGAAGGAACTTGTAGGTATTTTTATGATG